>NW_027014354.1:0-13707 GCF_036934945.1 Oncorhynchus masou masou | reverse complement strand
TGTTATGAACTGTGGAAGCAAACGAGACGACAGCTTGCTTCTGGCATCAAAAAACACAAACAAGAATCAGACCCTGAAAGTAGCAGGAACAGAGAGAGAAATAGAGACCTAATCAGAGGGGGAAGAGAGAACAGGTGGGAAAGAGTGAATGAGCTAGTTAGGGAAGATGTAGAACAGCTGAGGAATGAGAGACAGAGAAGGTAACCTAAAAAGACCAGCAGAGAGAGACAGAGGAAGAGAAAGGACAGGAACAGACATAACAAGACATGACAGTACCCCCCCCCCCCCCACTCACCGAGCGCGCTCCTGGCGCACTCGAGGAGGAAAACCTGGCGGCAACGGAGGAAATCATCGATCAGCGAACGGTCCAGCACGTCCCGAGAGGGAACCCAACTCCTCTCCTCAGGACCGTACCCCTCCCAATCCACTAGGTACTGATGACCACGGCCCCGTGGGGCGCATGTCCAAAATCTTACGAACCCTGTAGATGGGTGCGCCGACAAGGATGGGGGAGGGACGAGCGGGGGCGCGAAGAACGGGCTTAACACAGGAGACATGGAAGACCGGGTGAACGCGACGAAGATAGCGCGGGAGAAGAAGTCGCACTGCGACAGGATTAATGACCTGAGAAATACGGAACGGACCAATGAACCGCGGGGCCAACTTGCGAGAAGCTGTCTTAAGGGGAAGGTTCTGAGTGGAGAGCCATACTCTCTGACCGCAACAATATCTAGGACTCTTGGTCCTACGCTTATTAGCGGCCCTCACAGTCTGCGCCCTATTACGGCAAAGTGCCGACCTGACCCCCTTCCAGGTGCGCTCGCAACGCTGGACAAAAGCCTGAGCGGAGGGGACGCAGGACTCGGCGAGCTGAGATGAGAACAGCGGAGGCTGGTACCCGAGGCTACACTGAAAAGGGGATAGACCGGTAGCAGACGAGGGAAGCGAGTTGTGGGCGTACTCTGCCCAGGGAGCTGTTCTGACCAAGACGCAGGGTTACGAAAAGAAAGACTGCGTAAAATGCGACCAACAGTCTGATTGGCCCGTTCGGCTTGACCGTTAGACTGGGGATGAAAGCCGGACGAGAGACTGACGGAAGCCCCAATCAAACGGCAAAACTCCCTCCAAAATTGAGACGTGAACTGCGGGCCTCTGTCGGAAACGACGTCAGACGGAAGGCCATGAATTCGGAAAACATTCTCGATAATGATCTGAGCCGTCTCCTTAGCAGAAGGGAGCTTATCGAGAGGAATGAAATGAGCCGCCTTAGAGAATCTATCGACAACCGTAAGAATAACTGTCTTCCCCGCTGATGAAGGCAGTCCGTTAGTCTGCGCGCAGACCGAACAAGCGGCGACAAATCGACGCGCGTCACGTTCCCGAGTGGGCCACCAGAAACGCTGGCGAATGGAAGCGAGCGCACCCCGAACGCCGGGGTGGCCGGCTAACTTGGCAGAGTGGGCCCACTGAAGAACGGCCGGACGAGTAGGAACGGGAACGAACAGAAGGTTCCTAGGACAAGCTCGCGGCGACGGAGTGTGAGCGAGTGCTTGCTTTACCTGCCTCTCAATTCCCCAGACAGTCAACCCGACAACACGCCCTCAGGGAGAATCCCATCGGGGTCGGTGGAGACCTCAGAAGAACTGAAGAGACGAGATAAAGCATCAGGTTTGGTGTTTTTTGAGCCCGGACGATAAGAAATAACAAACTCGAAACGAGCGAAAAACAGAGCCCAACGAGCCTGACGCGCATTAAGTCGCTTGGCTGAACGGATGTACTCAAGGTTCCTATGGTCAGTCCAAACGACAAAAGGAACGGTCGCCCCTCCAACCACTGTCGCCATTCGCCTAGGGCTAAGCGGATGGCGAGCAGTTCGCGATTACCAACATCATAGTTACGTTCTGACGGCGATAAGCGATGAGAGAAAAACGCGCAAGGATGGACCTTGCCGTCAGAGAGAGCGCTGAGAAAGAATGGCTCCCACGCCCACCTCTGACGCGTCAACCTCAACAACAAACTGTCTAGAGATGTCAGGTGTAACAAGAATAGGTGCGGATGTAAAACGATTCTTAAGAAGATCAAAAGCTCCCTGGGCGGAAACGGACCACTTAAAGCACGTCTTAACAGAAGTAAGGGCTGTGAGAGGAGCTGCCACCTGACCGAAATTACGGATGAAACGACGGTAGAAATTAGCGAAGCCCAGAAAGCGCTGCAGCTCGACGCGTGACTTAGGAACGGGCCAATCAATGACAGCCTGGACCTTAGCGGATCCATCTTAATGCCCTCAGCGGAAATAACGGAACCGAGAAAAGGGACAGAGGCGGCATGAAAAGTGCACTTCTCAGCCTTCACATAAAGACAGTTCTCCAAAAGGCGCTGGAGGACGCGTCGCACGTGCTGAACATGAATCGAGAGAGACGGTGAAAAAATCAGGATATCGTCCATGTAAACGAAAACAAAAATGTTCAGCATGTCTCTCAGGACGTCGTTAACTAGTGCCTGAAAGACAGCTGGAGCGTTAACGAGGCCGAAAGGAAGAACCCGGTATTCAAAGTGCCCTAACGGAGTGTTAAACGCCGTCTTCCACTCGTCCCCTCCCTGATGCGCACGAGATGGTAGGCGTTACGAAGGTCCAATTTGGTGAAAAACCTGGCTCCCTGCAGGATCTCGAAGGCTGAAGACATAAGAGGAAGCGGATAACGATTCTTAACTGTTATGTCATTCAGCCCTCGATAATCCACGCATGGGCGCAGGGACCCGTCCTTCTTCTGAACAAAAAAACCCCGCCCGGCGGGGGAGGAGGAGGAGACTATGGTACCGGCGCCGAGCGAAACCGACAAATAATCCTCGAGAGCCTTACGTTCGGGAGCCGACAGAGAGTATAATCTACCCCCGGGGGGAGTAGTTCCCGGAAGGAGATCAATACTACAGTCATACGACCGGTGTGGAGGGAGAGAAGTGGCCTTGGAACGACTGAACACCGTGCGCAGATCGTGATACTCCTCCGGCACCCCTGTCAAATCGCCAGGCTCCTCCTGTGAAGAAGAGACAGAGGAAACAGGAGGGATAGCAGACATTAAACAGGTTACATGACAAGAAACATTCCAGGATAGGATAGTATTACTAGACCAATTAATAGAAGGGTTATGGCGCACTAGCCAGGGATGACCCAAAACAACAGGTGTAAAAGGTGAACGAAAAATTAAAAAAGAAATGGTTTCGCTATGATTACCAGAGACAGTGAGGGTTAAAGGCAGCGTCTCACGCTGAATCTTGGGAGAGAACTACCATCTAAAGCGAACAAGGCCCTGGGCTCCCTAACTGTCTGAGAGGAATGTCATGTTCCCGAGCCCAGGTCTCGTCCATAAAACAGCCCTCCGCCCCAGAGTCTATCAAGGCACTGCAGGAAGCAGATGAACCGGGCCAGCGGAGATGGACCGGAAAGGTAGTGCGTGATCCAGAAGGAGAGGCCTGAGTAGTTGCGCTCACCAGTAGCCCTCCTCTTACTGATGAGCTCTGGCTTTTACTGGACATGAGGTGACAAAATGACCAGCGGAGCCGCAGTAGAGACAGAGGCGATTGGTGATTCTCCGTTCCTCTCCTTGGCCGAGATGCGGATACCCCCAGCTGCATAGGCTCAGCATCCGAGCCGGCGGAGGAGGGTGGCAGTGATGCGGCAGGTGGCAGTGATGTGGAGAGGGGAGCAACGGAGAACGTGAGCTCCTTTCCACGAGCTCGGCGACGAAGATCAAACCGTCGCTCTATGCGAATAGCGAGAGCTATTAAGGAGTCCAGACTGGAAGGAACCTCCCGGGAGAGGATCTCATCCTTAACCTCGACGAGAGACCCTCCAGAAAACGAGCGAGCAAAGCCGGCTCGTTCCAGTCACTAGAGGCAGCGAGAGTGCGAAACTCAATAGAATAATCCGTTATGGATCGATTCCCTGACATAGGGAAGACAGGGCCCTGGAAGCCTCCTCGCCAAAAACAGAACGGTCAAAAACCCGTATCATCTCCTCCTTAAAGTCCTGATACTGGTTAATACACTCAGCCCTCGCCTCCCAGACTGCCGTGCCCCACTCACGCGCCGTCCGGTAAGGAGAGAAATGACGTAGGCGGCGCGGGCTGCGCTCCTGGAGTAAGTGTTGGGCTGAGAGAGAACACCACATCACACTGAGTGAGGAATGAGCGGCACTCAGTGGGCTCCCCCAGAGTAACACGGCGGGTTGTTGATCCTGGGCCCGGAGACTCGGAAACCCTGGGAAGTGGGCGGGGATCGAGGTGGAGTTGGTGAACCTGTCTTGTGAGGTCGGAGACTTGGGCGGCCAGGGTCTCAACGGCATGTTGAGCAGCAGACAATTCCTCCTCGTGTCTGCCTAGCATCGCTCCCTGGATCTCGACGGCGGAGTGAAAGGGTCCGGAGCCGCTGGGTCCATTCTTGGTCTGATTCTTCTGTTATGAACTTGAGTGAAGACCCAAAAGCGGTTTTAACAGAAAACAGAGTTCTTTAATGAAAAACAGGGAATGGCATAAATCCTCTTCCAACGCTGTCAGCGGAACAAAAAGAACGTTAGTATAGTGCAGGATGCACCTGCCAGGCAGACTCCGACAGGACAGGACAAGGTGGAAGCAAACGAGACGACAGCTTGCTTCTGGCATCAAAAACACAAACAAGAATCAGACACTGAAAGTAGCAGGAACAGAGAGAGAAATAGAGACCTAATCAGAGGGGAAAGAGAGAACAGGTGTGAACGAGTGAATGAGCTAGTTAGGGGGAGATGTAGAACAGCTGAGGAATGAGAGACAGAGAAGGTAACCTAAAAAGACCAGCAGAGAGAGACAGAGTGAAGAGAAAGGACAGGAACAGACATAACAAGACATGACAACATGCCAAAAGTGCTGGATCTATCTAATATCTCATTCCAAGATCATTGGCTTTAATATGGAGTTTGTCCCCCTATCTAGCTGCTATCTACAGTGGGCTGGATCTATCTAGTGGAAGGATTTCCATCTAGATGTTGGATCATTGCTACAGGGACTGGATCCATTTAGCCACAAGCATTAGTAACGTCGGGACTGGATCCATCTAGGCCTGTGGACTGGATGCTGTTCTGGAATGTCCAATTGATCCCAAAAGTGTTCAATGGGGTTGAGGTCAGGGCCCTGTGCAGGCCAGTCAAGTTCTTGTTACTGACCTTGACAAACCATTTCTGTATGGACCTCACTTTGTGCACAGGGGCATTGTCATGCTGAAACAGGAAAGGACTTCCCCAAAGATTACAAGCACAGACCTAGATCCAGATATGTCCGTCAGACTGCCAGATGGTGAAGATGAAACGGGTTTCCACTGCTCCAGTGTAAAATGGTGGCAAGCGGGACAAAACTCCACCTGGCTCACGGTATAGCGCATGGTGATCTTAGGCTTGTGTGCGAGGGCTCGGCCATGGAAACCCATTTCATGAAGTACCCAACGAACAATTCTTGTGCTGAAGTTGCTTCCAGAAGCAAGTTTGGTAAACAAGTCCGGGAGAAAGTGGCAACCGAGGACGGAGATTTATACAGGGGATGGGGAGCAGGGGGAGTGATTCTGGGAGCTTGGAAGACCTACAACTTAGTGAGGGAGGGGATGGGAGATGTTTCCACTTAGTGAGGGGAGCATTACAGTGTGGGCAATGGGGTTAGTGAGGGGAGGGATGGGACAAACCGGGACTTGTTGGAAAGATGGGAGAGAGGATGCTGGTTCCATGTTCCATGCCACTGGAGCCTTCATTACGGGCCATTCTACCTGGAGAAAGTCCCTAAACGGAGATTGCATGGCTGTGTGCTTGTTCACATACACACCCTCATAGCAACGGTGGCTTAAATAACCGAAACCAAAATCATTTTGAAGGGGTGTCCACATAATTACTTGATGCACATTAGGAAACCTGCTTCATTAACAAAAAATGAGTTACCAAACTAGAATGCTATTTGGCCCTAAAAGTTTTGAGACATACCATGTCCATGTGTGTGCCAATTAATGTGTACCTATAGTTTTACTGTAGTATTTATCCAGGGAAGTAAACTAAATCCTTGCTATTGAGAAACCTCTATCTCTGACACGCATTACATAACCCTTTGCTCACTGCCCACAAAACATGTGGAAACTGTGAGTTGAGTTGAGTTTATTTTTATTTTTACAGGGACAGTGCACATTAATCAACGTTTCAGTAAAAGTGCCGGTTGTAGCCAACCGGCTAATTCTCAACCGCAGTCCCTGGACAGGTTATTAAAAACTATTACAATATAGACAATAGCAACATAGAGCAAGCAAGACATAGCAACATAGGACAAGCAAGACATAGCATACAGACAGAGCAACATAGAGCAAAAAGCAGCGGAACAAAATTCATAAAAGCAACAAAGTGTTTCCACACCTCACAAGCTACAGACAACAGACAACATGGAAAGCGGCAACACACAGCTAGGGACCATGTTCACAAATCTGATTGACCTTTAGCCATGCCTTCAAGCATTTTGTGAAAGTGTGATATGTGGTGCAGTTATGTGTGTCTGATGGCAGTGTATTCCAGACATGGGAAGCTCTCACAGAGAGAATGCAGATTTACTAAAGGTGCTTTTCCTTAGGGGAACTATACAGTCACCTCTCATGGCAGACCTTGTGGATCTGCTGCCATATGTCTGGGTTTCTGTTTAACAAAAATATTGAGTGGAGGGGAGCCAGGCCATTAAGGATCTTGAATACCAAGACGTATGCGTCGGTGTATTGCACAAGATTTTCCCAGCTCAGAGCTCCTTTCTAAGGATGTGACAATGATGATGGCTATTGGGCTTCCTATCAAGCACTTTGAGAGCCTGTTTGTAGACAGACTGAATAGGTTTTAATGTTGTACAGCAAGCTTGGGCCCAGCTAGTCAAGCAGTATGTTAAGTGGGGAAGTATCATAGAGTTGAAGTATAGTTTTGCTACCTCTGTAGTCAAACATTTTCGTATAAATCGGAGATTAGCTAGGTTGAATTTAGTTATTTGAATTACCTTTTTCACATGCTTTTTAAAAGAGAGGTTGGAATCAAGTATGATGCCAGGTACTTAAAATGGATACCACCTGGAGCTTCTCCCCTGACACATAGACATCTGGCTCAGTAGCATCTGTTGCCCTCTTTGTGAAGAACATGCAAACAGTTTTTTCACATTGAGATGCAAACACGAGTCACTGAGCCACTTTGTAACCTGGACCATTACAGTAGTGAGTTCTTGTGCAGCTTGTTGTTTGCTCTTTGCATGCACATATATCACTGTATCATCTGCATACATTTAACTTCAGACCCAGTACAGACAGAAGGCAGATCATTAATGTACAGGCTGAACAGGAGGGCCCCAGTATTGACCCTTGGGGGCACGCCCACATCATAGCTACGATGAGGCGACAGCTCATTGCTCACTCTGACACACTGAGTTCTGCCTTCAAGGTATGATTTAATCCATCTCCAAGGCATCAGGGGAAAAGTTGAACTTGGACAATTTGTGATGAGAATCTCATGGTTAACAGTATCAAAGCCTTCCTTAGGTCCAGAAACACAGCCCCAACAGCACCCCCTTTGTCCATCTTGGACTACATTTTTTCCAGAGAAAGCAGTTGGCCGTTTCTGTGGAGTGTTTTCGCTCTGAAGCCAATTTGTGAGCTTTTACTCAGTCTGCCAAATTAACCTCCCTAGCTCCCTCTAGTTTAGTCATGTCACTAAGTATTAATCTTCAGTGTTTACTTAAAGCAACAAGGCTTGGGGGTTGTAGTATATGGCCAATATACCACGGCTAAGGGCTGTCCTAAGGCACGACGCAATGCGGAGTGCCTAGACACAGCCCATAGCTGCGGTATTTTGGCCATATATGACAAAACCCGGAGGTGCCTTATTGCTATTATAAACTGGTCACCAACATAATTAGAACAGTAAAAATAAATGTTTTGTCATACCCGTGGTATATGGTCTGATATACCACGGCTGTCAGCCAATCAGCATTCAGGGCTCGAACCACTCAGTTTCTAACGTCTCTTGTACCGTTGCATTGTTGAATACTTGTTTCTGATTGGCTTGAAAGGAATTCTATAGCGTGCATTATTTAAGTGATAATGCCCTCGAAGCCAGTGTTTGAAGCCACATATTGGCACTTGTGTTAGGCCCGAGACGAAGTTGAGGGCCGGTAAGCTGATGCCAATATATCCTCCAAACACTGGCTTAGAGGCATTATCACTTTTTAAACAACGGGTAACAACATATTCAAATTATGACTGACATATTTTTAATATTTTTATTAATTTATTCATACTATTTCATCCTTCCCACGGAATATAGTCCTGACACATATGTAGGGTTGCTACCCAAGCCGGCTGGTAATTTGTTCTATTGGTTCGGTTGCCATAGACGTGACATAGTTGTTTAGACTTTTTGTTCTGTATCTATGGACAGTTGGACACGACCCAGTCATTCTTCTAAATGTTCTATTGCTATATGTTATTATCCCTTGCTTGCTAGCTAACAAACTACAGCTAACTTACAGTCACGCTAACCAATGCAGCCAGAATAACGACAAAGTAGCTGCATTTGCTGTCATGTCTTGTTATGTCTGTTCCTGTCCTTTCTCTTCACTCTCTGTCTCTCTCTGCTGGTCTTTTTAGGTTACCTTCTCTGTCTCTCATTCCTCAGCTGTTCTACATCTTCCTAACTAGCTCATTCACTCGTTCCCACCTGTTCTCTCTTCCCCCTCTGATTAGGTCTCTATTTCTCTCTGTTCCTGCTACTTTCAGTGTCTGATTCTTGTTTGTGTTTTTTGATGCCAGAAGCAAGCTGTCGTCTCGTTTGCTTCCACCTTGTCCCTGTCCTGTCGGAGCTCTGCCTGGCAGGTGCAACCTGCACTATACTAACGTTCTTTTTGTTCCGTTGACAACGTTGGAAGAGGATTTATGCCATTCCTGTTTTTTCATTAAAGAACTCTGTTTTCTGTTAAACCGCTTTTGGGTCTTCACTCAAGTTCATAACAGAAGAATCAGACCAAGAATGGACCCAGCGGCTCCGGGACCCTTTTCACTCCGCCGTCGAGATCCAGGGAGCGATGCTAGGCAGACACGAGGAGGAATTGTCTGCTGCTCAACATGCCGTTGAGACCCTGGCCCGTCCGACCTCAAAGACGGGTTCTGCTCCACCTCGATCCACCGCCCACTTCCAGGGTTTCCGAGTCTCCGGAGCCCAGGATCAGCAACCCGCCGTGCTACTCTGGGGAGCCCACTGAGTGCCGCTCATTTCTCACTCAGTGTGATGTGGTGTTCTCTCTCCAGCCCAACACTTACTCCAGGAGCGCAGCCCGTATCCGCCACGTCATTTCTCTCCTTGCCGGACGGGCGCGTGAGTGGGGCACGGCAGTCTGGGAGCGAGGGCTGAGTGTATTAACCAGTATCAGGACTTTAAGGAGGAGATGATACGGGTTTTTGACCGTTCTGTTGTTGGCGAGGAGGCTTCCAGGGCCCTGTCTTCCCTATGTCAGGGGAATCGATCCATAACGGATTATTCTATTGAGTTTAGCACTCTCGCTGCCTCTAGTGACTGGAGCGAGGCCGGCTTTGCTCGCTCGTTTTCTGGAGGGTCTCCCTCGTCGAGGTTAAGGATGAGATCCTCCCCCGGGAGGTTCCTTCCAGTCTGGACTCCTTAATAGCTCTCGCTATTCGCATGAGAGCGATGGTTTGATCTTCGTCGCCGAGCTCGTGGAAAGGAGCTCACGTTCTCCGCGTTGCTCCCCTCTCCACATCACTGCCACCTGCCGCATCACTGCCACCCTCCGCCGGCTCGGATGCTGAGCCTATGCAGCTGGGGGTATTCGCATCTCGGCCAAGGAGAGGGAACGGAGAATCACCAATGGCCTCTGTCTCTACTGCGAAATCGCTGGTCATTTTGTCACCTCATGTCCAGTAAAAACCCAGAGCTCTCAGTAGGAGGGCTACTGGTGAGCGCAACTACTCAGGCCTCTCCTTCTGGATCACGCACTACCTTTCCGGTCCATCTCCGCTGGCCCGGTTCATCTGCTCCTGCAGTGCCTTGATAGACTCTGGGGCGGAGGGCTGTTTTATGGACGAGACCTGGGCTCGGGAACATGACATTCCCTCTCAGACAGTTAGGGGAGCCCAGGGCCTTGTTAAGCTTTAGATGGTAGTTCTCTCCCCAAGATTCAGCGTGAGACGCTGCCTTTAACCCTCACTGTCTCTGGTAATCATAGCGAAACCATTTCTTTTTTAATTTTTCGTTCACCTTTTACACCTGTTGTTTTGGGTCATCCCTGGCTAGTGCGCCATAACCCTTCTATTAATTGGTCTAGTAATACTATCCTATCCTGGAATGTTTCTTGTCATGTAACCTGTTTAATGTCTGCTATCCCTCCTGTTTCCTCTGTCTCTTCTTCACAGGAGGAGCCTGGCGATTTGACAGGGGTGCCGGAGGAGTATCACGATCTGCGCACGGTGTTCAGTCGTTCCAAGGCCACTTCTCTCCCTCCACACCGGTCGTATGACTGTAGTATTGATCTCCTTCCGGGAACTACTCCCCCGGGGTAGATTATACTCTCTGTCGGCTCCCGAACGTAAGGCTCTCGAGGATTATTTGTCGGTTTCGCTCGACGCCGGTACCATAGTCTCCTCCTCCTCCCCCGCCGGGCGGGGTTTTTTTGTTCAGAAGAAGGACGGGTCCTGCGCCCCATGCGTGAGTTATCGAGGGCTGAATGACATAACAGTTAGAAGAATCGTTATCCGCTTCCTCTTATGTCTTCAGCCTTCGAGATCCTGCAGGGAACCAGAGTTTTTACCAAATTGGACCTTCGTGTTACCATCGTGCGCATCAGGAGAGGACGGAGAGTGGAGGGCGGCGTTTAACACTCCGTTAGGGCACTTTGAATACGGGTTCTTCCTTTCGGCCTCGTTAACGCTCAACTGTCTTTCACGCACTAGTTAACGACGTCACAGAACATGCTGAACATTTTTGTTTTCGTTTACATAGACGATATCCTGATTTTTCCGTCTCTCTCGGTTCCATGTTCAGCACGTGCGACGCGTCCTCACGCCTTTTGGAGAACTGTCTTTATGTGAAGGCTGAGAAGTGCACTTTTCATGCCACCTCTGTCCCTTTTCTCGGTTCCGTTATTTCCGCTGAGGGCATTAAGATGGATCCCGCTAGGTCCAGGCTGTCATTGATTGGCCCGTTCCTAAGTCACGCGTCGAGCTGCAGCGCTTTCTGGGCTTAAGCTAATTTCTACCGTCGTTTCATCCGTAATTTCGGTCAGGTGGCAGCTCCTCTCAGCCCTTACTTCTGTTAAGACGTGCTTTAAGTGGTCCGTTTCCGCCCAGGGAGCTTTTGATCTTCTTAAGAATCGTTTTACATCCGCTCCTATTCTTGTTACACCTGACGCTCTCTAGACAGTTTGTTGTTGAGGTTGACGCGTCAGAGGTGGGCGTGGGAGCCATTCTTTCTCAGCGCTCTCTCTCTGACGGCAAGGTCCATCCTTGCGCGTTTTTCTCTCATCGCTTATCGCCGTCAGAACGTAACTATGATGTTGTAATCGCGAACTGCTGCGCCATCGCAGCCCTAGGCGAATGAGCAGTGGTTTGGAGAGGGCGACCGTTCCTTTTGTCGTTTTGGACTGACCATAGGAACCTTGAGTACATCCGTTCAGCCAAACGACTTAATGCGCGTCAGGCTCGTTGGGCTCTGTTTTTCGCTCGTTTGGTTTGTTATTTCTTATCGTCCGGGCTCAAAAACACCAAGCCCGATGCTTTATCTCGTCTCTTCAGTTCTTCTGAGGTCTCCACCCGACCCCGATGGGATTCTCCCTGAGGCGTGTTGTCGGAGTTGACTGTCTGGGAATTGAGAGGCAGGTAAAGCAAGCACTCGCTCACACTCCGTCGCCGCGAGCTTGTCCTAGGAACCTTCTGTTCGTTCCCGTTCCTACTCGTCCGGCCGTTCTTCAGTGGGCCCACTCTGCCAAGTTAGCCGGCCACCCCGGCGTTCGGGGTACGCTCGCTTCCATTCGCCAGCGTTTCTGGTGGCCCACTCGGGAACGTGACGCGCGTCGATTTGTCGCCGCTTGTTCGGTCTGCGCGCAGACTAAATCTGGGAACTCTCCTCCTGCCGGCCGTCTCAGACCGCTTCCCATTCCCTCTCGACCGTGGTCTCACATCGCTTTAGATTTTATCACCGGACTGCCTTCATCAGCGGGAAGACAGTTATTCTTACGGTTGTCGATAGATTCTCTAAGGCGGCTCATTTCATTCCTCTCGATAAGCTCCCTTCTGCTAAGGAGACGGCTCAGATCATTATCGAGAATGTTTTCCGAATTCATGGCCTTCCGTCTGACGTCGTTTCCGACAGAGGCCCGCAGTTCACGTCTCAATTTTGGAGGGAGTTTTGCCGTTTGATTGGGGCTTCCGTCAGTCTCTCGTCCGGCTTTCATCCCCAGTCTAACGGTCAAGCCGAACGGGCCAATCAGACTGTTGGTCGCATTTTACGCAGTCTTTCTTTTCGTAACCCTGCGTCTTGGTCAGAACAGCTCCCTGGGCAGAGTACGCCCACAACTCGCTTCCCTCGTCTGCTACCGGTCTATCCCCTTTTCAGAGTAGCCTCGGGTACCAGCCTCCGCTGTTCTCATCTCAGCTCGCCGAGTCCTGCGTCCCCTCCGCTCAGGCTTTTGTCCAGCGTTGCAGCGCACCTGGAAGGGGGTCAGGTCGGCACTTTGCCGTAATAGGGCGCAGACTGTGAGGGCCGCTAATAAGCGTAGGACCAAGAGTCCTAGATATTGTTGCGGTCAGAGAGTATGGCTCTCCACTCAGAACCTTCCCCTTAAGACAGCTTCTCGCAAGTTGGCCCAGCGGTTCATTGGTCCGTTCCGTATTTCTCAGGTCATTAATCCTGTCGCAGTGCGACTTCTTCTCCAGCGCTATCTTCGTCGCGTTCACCCGGTCTTCCATGTCTCCTGTGTTAAGCCCGTTCTTCGCGCCCCCGCTCGTCCCTCCCCCCCATCCTTGTCGAGGCGCACCCATCTACAGGGTTCGTAAGATTTTGGACATGCGCCCTCGGGGCCGTGGTCATCAGTACCTAGTGGATTGGGAGGGTACGGTCCTGAGGAGAGGAGTTGGGTTCCCTCTCGGGACGTGCTGGACCGTTCGCTGATCGATGATTTCCTCCGTTGCCGCCAGGTTTCCTCCTCGAGTGCGCCAGGAGGCGCTCGGTGAGTGGGGGGGTACTGTCATGTCTTGTTATGTCTGTTCCTGTCCTTTCTCTTCACTCTGTCTCTCTCTGCTGGTCTTTTTAGGTTACCTTCTCTGTCTCTCATTCCTCAGCTGTTCTACATCTCCCCTAACTAGCTCATTCACTCGTTCCCACCTGTTCTCTCTTCCCCCTCTGATTAGGTCTCTATTTCTCTCTCTGTTCCTGCTACTTTCAGTGTCTGATTCTTGTTTGTGTTTTTTGATGCCAGAAGCAAGCTGTCGTCTCGTTTGCTTCCACCTTGTCCTGTCCTGTCGGAGTCTGCCTGGCAGGTGCATCCTGCACTATACTAACGTTCTTTTTGTTCCGCTGACAACGTTGGAAGAGGATTTATGCCATTCCTGTTTTTTCATTAAAGAACTCTGTTTTCTGTTAAAACCGCTTTTGGGTCTTCACTCAAGTTCATAACA
>NW_027014353.1:0-13707 GCF_036934945.1 Oncorhynchus masou masou | reverse complement strand
TTGTGTATTTATGTGTGTGTGTGAGTGTGTGTGCGCGCGCGCGTGTGTGTGTGTATGTATGAGTATATGTGTGTACTCCAGTGCCAGGGAACTCGGAGCCATCCCTCATTAGTATTAGCTGTGTTGCCAGATGGCAGGGCCAGGGTCAGAGACAGGAGGGATGGGGGAATGATGAAAGGACCTATTCCAGATGTGTGACAGCCGCTCTGCTCTCTACTCCTCCTCTCTGTCATGTGAAGCTGATTCCTTCTCTCCCGGTTCCCACTTCTCACATGTGGTAGGAAGGCTTTAGTGGGATTTACAGACAGAGAGAGAGCAGTAGAGCGAGAGAGCATTAAGAGAGAGAGAGAGACAGAGAGAGAGAGAGACAGACAGAGAGAGAAAGAGAGAGAGAAAGACAGAGAGAGAGAGAGACAGAGAGAGAGACAGACAGAGAGAAAGAGAGAGAGAAAGACAGAGAGAGAGAGAAAGGGAGAGAGAGAGAGACAGAGAGACAGAGAGAGACATAGAGAGAGACAGAGAGAGAGAGAGAAATAGAAAGAGAAAGAGAAAGAGAGATAGAGAGAGAAAGACAGGGAGAGAGAGAAAGAGAGAGAGAGAAAGACAAAGAGCAGTAGAGAGAGACATAATAAACCCCAGGAAGAGTAGCTGCTGCCTTGGCAGGAACTAGTGGGGATCCATAATAAACCCCAGGAAGAGTAGCTGCTGCCTTGGCAGGAACTAGTGGGGATCCATAATAAACCCCAGGAGAGTAGCTGTTGCCTTGGCAGGAACTAATGGGGATCCATAATAAACCCAGGAAGAGTAGCTGCTGCCTTGGCAGGAACTAATGGGGATCCATAATAAACCCAGGAAGAGTAGCTGCTGCCTTGGCAGGAACTAATGGGGATCCATAATAAACCCCAGGAAGTGTAGATGCTGAGCCAAACGAGACCTTGAGCTTAGGTTTGGTACTTTACCCTGTTGAAATAAATTATAAATCACTGACTTGTTACTGTGTTTTCATTCAAGGTCAGGATTGTATATAAGGGTATCAGCATCCAGCAGTAAATTCAGTTGAAGTGTTACACAGACTGCGTGATATTCGGGGGTCTCTATTTTCTTTAACAGGACCTAGAATAGACACACAACATTTAATGGGCTTTATAGCAAAGACATGTAATTTAACTGTAAAAAATGTATGACCTTTTAATAACTGTAGTAGATACATCATTTCACCTGTAGCAGGTACAGTAGGTCACCTGTAGTAGGTTACCTGTAGTAGGTACAGTAGGTTACCTGTAGCAGGTACAGTAGGTTACCTGTAGTAGGTACAGTAGGTTACCTGTAGCAGGTACAGTAGGTTACCTGTAGCAGGTACAGTAGGTTACCTGTAGTAGGTTACCTGTAGTAGGTACAGTAGGTTACCTGTAGCAGGTACAGTAGGTTACCTGTAGTAGGTTACATGTAGTAGGTACAGTAGGTTACCTGTAGCAGGTACAGTAGGTCATCTGTAGTAGGTTACCTGTAGCAGGTACAGTAGGTCACCTGTAGTAGGTTACCTGTAGTAGGTACAGTAGGTTACCTGTAGTAGGTACAGTAGGTCATCTGTAGTAGGTTACCTGAAGTAGGTACAGTAGGTTACCTGTAGTAGGTACAGTAGGTCACCTGTAGTAGGTACAGTAGGTTACCTGTAGTAGGTACAGTAGGTTACCTGTAGTAGGTACAGTAGGTTACCTGTAGCAGGTACAGTAGGTCACCTGTAGTAGGTAGAGTAGATCACATGTAGTAGGTACAGTCGTTACCTGTAGTAGGTTACATGTAGTAGGTATAGTAGGTCACCTGTAGTAGGTACAGTAGGTTACCTGAAGTAGGTACAGTAGGTTACCTGTAGTTGGTACAGTAGGTTACCTGTAGTAGGTTACCTGTAGTAGGTACAGTTGGTCACATGTAGTAGGTACAGTAGGTCACATGTAGTAGGTCACCTGTAGTAGGTACAGTACTTCGCCTGTAGTAGGTCACCTGTAGTAGGTACAGTAGGTCATTTGTAGTAGATATAGCAGGTCACCTATAGTAGGTTACATGTTGTAGGTAGAGTAAGTCACCTGTAGTAGGTACAGTAGGTTACCTGTAGTAGGTACAGTAGGTTACCTGTAGTAGGTACAGTAGGTTACCTGTAGTAGGTTACCTGTAGTAGGTACAGTATGTTATCTGAAGTAGGTACAGTAGGTCATCTGTAGTAGGTTACCTGAAGTAGGTACAGTAGGTTACCTGTAGTAGGTACAGTAGGTTACCTGTAGCAGGTACAGTAGGTCATCTGTAGTAGATTACCTGAAGTAGGTACAGTAGGTTACCTGTAGTAGGTACAGTAGGTTACCTGTAGCAGGTACAGTAGGTTACCTGTAGTAGGTTACCTGTAGTAGGTACAGTAGGTTACCTGTAGCAGGTACAGTAGGTTACCTGTAGTAGGTTACCTGTAGCAGGTACAGTAGGTTACCTGCAGCAGGTACAGTAGGTCATCTGTAGTAGGTTACCCGTAGCAGGCACAGCAGGTCACCTGTAGTAGGTTACCTGTAGTAGGTACAGCAGGTTACCTGTAGTAGGTACAGTAGGTTACCTGTAGCAGGTACAGTAGGTTACCTGTAGTAGGTACAGCAGGTTACCCGTAGTAGGTACAGTAGGTCATCTGTAGTAGGTTACCTGAAGTAGGTACAGTAGGTTACCTGTAGTAGGTACAGTAGGTCACCTGTAGTAGGTAACAGTAGGTTACCTGTAGTAGGTACAGTAGGTTACCTGTAGTAGGTACAGTAGGTTACCTGCAGCAGGCACAGCAGGTCACCCAGGTAGGTACAGTAGGGTTGTGCAGGTACAGCAGGTTACCTGTAGTAGGTACAGTAGGTTACCTGTAGCAGGTAACAGGTCACCTGTAGTAGGTAATAGCAGGGGTTACCTGTAGTAGGCAGTGGCCACAGGTCACCCGTAGCAGGTACAGTAGGTTACCTGTAGTAGGTAACAGTAGGTTACCTGTAGCAGGTACAGCAGGTCATCTGTAGTAATACCTGAAGTAGGTACAGCAGGTTACCCAGTAGGCAGTAGGTTACCCGTAGCAGGTACAGTAGGTCACCTGTAGTAGGTACAGTAGGTTACCTGAAGTAGGTACAGTAGGTTACCTGTAGTAGGTACAGTAGGTCACCTGTAGTAGGTACAGTAGGCCACCTGTAGTAGGTACAGTATGTCAACTGTAGTAGGTACAGTAGGTCACATGTAGTAGGTACAGTTGTTACCTGTAGTAGGTTACCTTTAGTAGGTACAGTAGGTCACCTGTAGTAGGTACAGTAGGTTACCTGTAGTGTGTACAGTAGGTCACCCATAGTAGGTTATCTGTAGTAGGTACAGTAGGTCACATGTAGCAGGTACAGTAGGTCACCTGTAGTAGGTTACCTGCAGTAGGTTCAGGAAGGTCACCTGTAGTAGGTACAGTAGGTCACCTGTAGTAGGTACAGTAGGTCACCTGTAGTAGGTACAGTAGGTTACCTGTAGTAGGTCACATGTAGTAGGTACAGTGGGTCACCTGTAGTAGGTTCAGTAAGTCACCTGTAATAGGTACAGTAGGTCACATGTAGTAGGTACAGTTGTTACCTGTAGAAGGTTACATGTAGTAGGTACAATAGGTTACCTGTAGTGGGTACAGTAGGTCACCTGTAGTAGGTAGAGTAGATCACATGTAGTAGGTACAGTCGTTACCTGTAGTAGGTTACATGTAGTAGGTATAGTAGGTCACCTGTAGTAGGTACAGTAGGTTACCTGAAGTAGGTACAGTAGGTTACCTGTAGTTGGTACAGTAGGTTACCTGTAGTAGGTTACCTGTAGTAGGTACAGTTGGTCACATGTAGTAGGTACAGTAGGTCACATGTAGTAGGTCACCTGTAGTAGGTACAGTACTTCGCCTGTAGTAGGTCACCTGTAGTAGGTACAGTAGGTCATTTGTAGTAGATATAGCAGGTCACCTATAGTAGGTTACATGTTGTTGTTAGAGTAAGTCACCTGTAGTAGGTACAGTAGGTTACCTGTAGTAGGTACAGTGTGTCACCTGTAGTAGGTACAGTAGGTTACCTGAAGTAGGTACAGTAGGTTACCTGTAGTTGGTACAGTAGGTTACCTGTAGTAGGTCACCTGTAGTAGGTACAGTTGGTCACATGTAGTAGGTACAGTAGGTCACATGTAGTAGGTCACCTGTAGTAGGTACAGCACTCGCCTGTAGCAGGCACAGCAGGTCATCTGTAGCAGATATAGAAGGTCACCCATAGTAGGTCACATGTCAGGTAGGTAGAGTAAGTCACCTGTAGTAGGGTACAGTAGGTTACCTGTAGGTACAGTTTGTCACCTGTGGCAACAGCAGATTACCTGTAGTATGTACAATAGGTCACCTGTAGTAGGTTACCCAGAGTAGGTACCGTAGGTTACCCAGCAGGTCACCCTAGTAGGCAACCGCAGGTCACTGCCTTGTAGCAGGTCAATCTGTAGTAGGTACAGTGTGTCAGGTACAGTAGCAGGCACAGTGTGTCACCTGTAGTATGTACAGTTTGTCACCTGTAGTAGGTACAGTAGGTCACCTGTAGTAGGTACAGTAGGTCACCTGTAGTAGGTACAGTAGGTTACCTGTAGTAGGTCACATGTAGTAGGTACAGTGGGTCACATGTAGTAGGTACAGTTGTTACCTGTAGAAGGTTACATGTAGTAGGTACAATATGTCACCTGTAGTAGCTCACCTGTAGTAGGTACAGTAGGTCACCTGTAGTAGGTACAGTTGTTACCTGTAGTAGGTTACCTGTAGTAGGTACATTAGGTCACCAGTATTAGGTCACCTGTAGTAGGTACAGTAGGTCACCTGTAGTAGGTACAGTTGTTACCTGTAGTAGAGCGTCTGCTAAATGACTTAAATGTAATGTAAATGTAGGTAAATAGGTCACCTGCATTTAGGTCACCTGTAGCAGGTACAATAGGTCACCTGTCGTGGGTTACCTGTAGGGTCACCTCTAGTAGGTTACCTGTGGTAGGTCACCCGTAGGGTTACCTGTGTAGGCACAATAGGTCACCTGTTGTAGGTACATTTGTTACCTGTAGTAGGTACAGTAGGTCACCTGTATTAGGTTACCTGTAGTAGGTACAATAGGTCACCTGTAGTCGGTAATAGTATGTCACCTGTATTAGGTTACCTGTAATAGTTACAGTAGTTCACATGTAGTATGTACAGTAGGTCACCTGTAGTCGGTACAGTAGGTCACCTGTGATGAAGGTACATTAGGTCACCTGTAGTCAGTACATTAGGTCACTTGTATTAGGTTACCTGTAGTAGTTACAGTAGTTCACATGTAGTAGGTACAGTAGGTCACCTGTAGTCGGTACAGTAGGTCACCTGTAGTAGGTTACCTTTAGGA
Organism: Oncorhynchus masou masou; assembly: GCF_036934945.1. Lineage (NCBI taxonomy): Eukaryota > Metazoa > Chordata > Actinopteri > Salmoniformes > Salmonidae > Oncorhynchus > Oncorhynchus masou. The sequence continues at coordinate 8,290 of NW_027014353.1, read as the reverse complement.
GTTACAGTAGGTCACCTGTAGTAGGTACAGTTGTTACATGTACTAGGTTACCTGTAGTAGGTACAATAGGTCACCTGTATTAGGTCACCTGTAGTAGGTACAATAGGTCACCTGTCGTAGGTTACCTGTAGTAGGTCATCTGTAGTAGGTAAACTGTGGTAGGTACAATAGGTCACCTGTAGTAGGTACAGTTGTTACCTGTAGTAGGTTACCTGTAGTAGGTACATTAGGTCACCAGTATTAGGTCACCTGTAGTAGGTACAGTAGGTCACCTGTAGTAGGTACAGTTGTTACCTGTAGTAGAGTGTCTGCTAAATGACTTAAATGTAATGTAAATGTAGGTACAATAGGTCACCTGTATTAGGTCACCTGTAGTAGGTACAATAGGTCACCTGTCGTGGGTTACCTGTAGTAGGTCACCTCTAGTAGGTTACCTGTGGTAGGTCACCTGTATTAGGTTACCTGTGGTAGGTACAATAGGTCACCTGTAGTAGGTACATTTTGTTACCTGTAGTAGGTACAGTAGGTCACCTGTATTAGGTTACCTGTAGTAGGTACTGTCGGTCACCTGTAGTCGGTACTGTATGTCACCTATATTAGGCTACCTGTAATAGTTACAGTAGTTCACATGTAGTATGTACAGTAGGTCACCTGTAGTCGGTACAGTAGGTCACCTGTAGTCAGTACAGTAGGTCACCTGTATTAGGTCACCTGTAGTAGTTACAGTAGTTCACATGTAGTAGGTACAGTAGGTCACCTGTAGTCGGTACAGTAGGTCACCTGTATTAGGTTACCTGTAGTCGGTACAGTAGGTCACCTGTATTAGGTACAGTAGGTCACCTGTATTAGGTCACCTGTAGTAGTTACAGTAGTTCACATGTAGTAGGTACAGTAGGTCACCTGTAGTCGGTACAGTAGGTCACCTGTATTAGGTTACCTGTAGTAGTTACAGTAGTTCACATGTAGTAGGTACAGTAGGTCACCTGTAGTCGGTACAGTAGGTCACCTGTAGTCAGTACAGTAGGTCACCTGTATTAGGTTACCTGTAGTGTAGTTATTAGTTCACATGTAGTAGGTACAGTAGGTCACCTGTAGTCGGTACAGTAGATCAACTGTATTAGGTTACCAGTAGTAGGTACAGTAGGTCACATGTAGTAGGTACAGTAGGTTACATGTAGTAGGTGCAGTTGTTACCTGTAGTAGGTTACCTGTAGTAGGTACAGTAGGTCACCTGTATTAGGTCACCTGTAGTAGGTACAGTAGGTCACATGTAGTATGTACAGTTGTTACCTGTAGTAGGTTACCTTTAGTAGGTACAGTAGGTCACCTGTAGTAGGTACAGTTGTTACCTGTAGTAGTCACCTGTAGTACGTACAATAGGTCACCTGTAGTAGGTTACCTGTGTAGGTACATTAGGTCACCTGTAGTAGGTATAGTAGGTTACATGTAGTAGGTGCAGTTGTTACCTGTAGTAGGTTACCTGTAGTAGGTACAGTAGGTCACCTGTATTAGGTCACCTGTAGTAGGTACAGTTGGTCACATGTAGTATGTACAGTTGTTACCTGTAGTAGGTTACCTTTAGTAGGTACAGTAGGTCACCTGTAGTAGGTACAGATGTTACCTGTAGTAGGTTACCTGTAGTAGGTCACATGTAGTATGTACAGTTGTTACATGTAGTAGGTTACCTTTAGGAGGTACAGTAGGTCACCTGTAGTAGGTACAGTTGTTACATGTACTAGGTCACCTGTAGTAGGTACACAGGTCACCTGTATTAGGTCACCTGTAGTAGGTACAATAGGTCACCTGTCGTAGGTTACCTGTAGTAGGTCATCTGTAGTAGGTAAACTGTGGTAGGTACAATAGGTCACCTGTAGTAGGTACAGTTGTTACCTGTAGTAGGTTACCTGTAGTAGGTACAATAGGTCACCTGTATTAGGTCAGCTGTAGTAGGTACAATAGGTCACCTGTAGTAGGTCACCTGTAGGTACCTGTAGTAGGTACAATAGGTCACCTGTATTAGGTCACCTGTAGTAGGTACAATAGGTCACCTGTAGTAGGTCACCTGTAGTAGGTTACCTGTAGTAGGTACAGTTGTTACCTGTGTAGGTTACCTGTAGTAGGTACAATAGGTCACCTGTAGTAGGTTACCTGTAGTAGGTACAATATGTCACCTGTATTAGGTTACCTGTAGTAGGTACAATAGGTCACCTGTAGTAGGTACAGTTGTTACCTGTAGTAGGTTACCTGTAGTAGGTACAATATGTCACCTGTAGTAGCTCACCTGTAGTAGGTACAGTAGGTCACCTGTAGTAGGTACAGTTGTTACCTGTAGTAGGTTACCTGTAGTAGGTACATTAGGTCACCAGTATTAGGTCACCTGTAGTAGGTACAGTAGGTCACCTGTAGTAGGTACAGTTGTTACCTGTAGTAGGTTACCTGTAGTAGGTACAATAGGTCACCTGTATTAGGTCACCTGTAGTAGGTACAATAGGTCACCTGTCGTGGGTTACCTGTAGTAGGTCACCTCTAGTAGGTTACCTGTGGTAGGTCACCTGTAGTAGGTTACCTGTGGTAGGTACAATAGGTCACCTGTAGTAGGTACATTTGTTACCTGTAGTAGGTACAGTAGGTCACCTGTATTAGGTTACCTGTAGTAGGTACAATAGGTCACCTGTAGTCGGTACTGTATGTCACCTATATTAGGCTACCTGTAATAGTTACAGTAGTTCACATGTAGTATGTACAGTAGGTCACCTGTAGTCGGTACAGTAGGTCACCTGTAGTCAGTACAGTAGGTCACCTGTATTAGGTCACCTGTAGTAGTTACAGTAGTTCACATGTAGTAGGTACAGTAGGTCACCTGTAGTCGGTACAGTAGGTCACCTGTATTAGGTTACCTGTAGTCGGTACAGTAGGTCACCTGTATTAGGTACAGTAGGTCACCTGTATTAGGTCACCTGTAGTAGTTACAGTAGTTCACATGTAGTAGGTACAGTAGGTCACCTGTAGTCGGTGCCAGTGCAGGGGTCACCTGTATTAGGTTACCTGTAGTAGTTACAGTAGTTCACATGTAGTAGGTACAGTAGGTCACCTGTAGTCGGTACAGTAGGTCACCTGTAGTCAGTACAGTAGGTCACCTGTATTAGGTTACCTGTAGTAGTTACAGTAGTTCACATGTAGTAGGTACAGTAGGTCACCTGTAGTCGGTACAGTAGATCACCTGTATTAGGTTACCAGTAGTAGGTACAGTAGGTCACATGTAGTAGGTACAGTAGGTTACATGTAGTAGGTAGTTGTTACCTGTAGTAGGTTACCTGTAGGTACAGTAGGTCACCTGTATTAGGTCACCTGTAGTAGGTACAGTAGGTCACATGTAGTATGTACAGTTGTTACCTGTAGTAGGTTACCTTTAGTAGGTACAGTAGGTCACCTGTAGTAGGTACAGTTGTTACCTGTAGTAGGTCACCTGTAGTACGTACAATAGGTCACCTGGTAGTAGGTTACCTGTAGTAGGTACATTAGGTCACCCAGTAGTAGGTATAGTAGGTTACATGTAGTAGGTGCAGCTGTTACCTGTAGTAGGTTACCTGTAGTAGGTACAGTAGGTCACCTGTATTAGGTCACCTGTAGTAGGTACAGTTGGTCACATGTAGTATGTACAGTTGTTACCTGTAGTAGGTTACCTTTAGTAGGTACAGCAGGTCAACTGTAGTAGGTACAGATGTTACCTGTAGTAGGTTACCTGTAGTAGGTCACATGTAGTATGTACAGTTGTTACATGTAGTAGGTTACCTTTAGGAGGTACAGTAGTCACCTGTAGTAGGTACAGTTGTTACATGTACTAGGTTACCTGTAGTAGGGTACAATAGGTCACCTGTATTAGGTCACCTGTAGTAGGTACAATAGGTCACCTGTCGTAGGTTACCTGTAGTAGGTCATCTGTAGTAGGTAACTGGTGGTAGGTACAATAGGTCACCTGTAGTAGGTACAGTTGTTACCTGTAGTAGGTTACCTGTAGTAGGTACAATAGGTCACCTGTATTAGGTCAGCTGTAGTAGGTACAATAGGTCACCTGTAGTAGGTCACCTGTAGTAGGTTACCTGTAGTAGGTACAATAGGTCACCTGTATTAGGTCACCTGTAGTAGGTACAATAGGTCACCTGTAGTAGGTCACCTGTAGTAGGTTACCTGTAGTAGGTACAGTTGTTACCTGTAGTAGGTTACCTGTAGTAGGTACAATAGGTCACCTGTAGTAGGTTACCTGTAGTAGGTACAATATGTCACCTGTATTAGGTTACCTGTAGTAGGTACAATAGGTCACCTGTAGTAGGTACAGTTGTTACCTGTAGTAGGTTACCTGTAGTAGGTACAATATGTCACCTGTAGTAGCTCACCTGTAGTAGGTACAGTAGGTCACCTGTAGTAGGTACAGTTGTTACCTGTAGGTTACCTGTAGTAGGTACATTAGGTCACCAGTATTAGGTCACCTGTAGTAGGTACAGTAGGTCACCTGTGTAGTAGGTACAGTTGTTACCTGTAGTAGGTTACCTGTAGTAGGTACAATAGGTCACCTGTATTAGGTCACCCGTAGTAGGTACAATAGGTCACCTGTCGTCGGGTTACCTGTAGTAGGTCACCTCTAGTAGGTTACCTGTGGTAGGTCACCTCGTAGTAGGTTACCTGTGGTAGTACAATAGGTCACCTGTAGTAGGTACATTTTGTTACCTGTAGTAGGTACAATAGGTCACCTGTGGTTTGCACAGTATGTCACCTGTATTAGGTTACCTGTAATAGTTACAGTAGTTCACATGTAGTATGTACAGTAGGTCACCTGTAGTCGGTACAGTAGGTCACCTGTAGTCGGTACAGTAGGTCACCTGTAGTCAGTACAGTAGGTCACCTGTATTAGGTTACCTGTAGTAGTTACAGTAGTTCACATGTAGTAGGTACAGTAGGTCACCTGTAGTCGGTACAGTAGGTCACCTGTATTAGGTTACCTGTAGTAGGTACAGTAGGTCACATGTAGTAGGTACAGTAGGTTACATGTAGAAGATACAGTAGGTCACCTAGTAGGTACAGTAGGTCTACATGTAGCAGGTACAGTTGTTACCTGTTGTAGGTTACCTGTAGTATGTACAGTAGGTCACTGGTAGTAGGTACAGTAGGTCACCTGTAGTAGGTACAGTTCTTACCTGTAGTAGGTACAGTAGGTTACCTGTAGTAGATACATTTGGTCACCTGTAGTGGGTACATTAGAATAGAACAAATCTAACGCTGGTTGGCGCTAGGACTGTAGCAGTTATTTATTCAGACCCATAACCTTTCCATCTTATTGAAGAAAGTTTAAAGCCTTCTGCATCTAATTCTAGCCCTATATTGTTCAAGGATGTCATTAGAATGATGAAGATAAGACCGACAAAATATTTTTCATGTAACTGTTGAAAACGAGGAAGGAATGATGCAACAATAGAGAGAGAAAAGAGAGGAAGGCTAATAACATTAGTGGAAATGTTATGTCAGCCTACTAACTATATCCACATAGGCCCTGTTGTATTTCAAAATTCAAATCAAATTTGCTAGCCTATGTTTGAAACTTGTAGGCCGCATGTGCTGCACCTGAATCCCATGTTCTCTCACTGCTTTATCATTGCTTGAATGTTGGTGTCCCGAGTGGCGCCCGAGTGGCCCAAGTGGCGCCCGAGTGGCGTCCTGGAAAGGACGCCCCGAGTGGCGTCCGAGGGCCCAGGGTCTAAGGTACTGCATCTCAGTCCCTGGTTTGAATCCAGGCTGCATCATATCCGGCCGTGATTGGGAGTCCAGTAGTGCGGCGCACAATTGGCCCAGCATTATCCGGGTTTGTCCCTGTGTAGCGGCTGTCGTGGGATGAAGGTGAGGACCAAAGGGCAGCGTGGTAAGTGTTCATCTTATTTAATGAAAACTGAACACTGAATAACAAAACAACAAAGAAACAACTGGGACAGTTCTGTCTGGTGTAGACATACAAAGACTCAGGAAACAACCACCCACAAAACACAATCAAAAACAGGCTACCTCAATATGGTTCTCAATCAGGGAAAATGATTGACAGCTGCCTCTGATTGAGAACCGTACCAGGCCAAACACAGAAATAGAAAATCATAGACAAACTAACATAGACAACCCACCCAACTCACGCCCTGACCATTCTAAAACAAAAGACAAAACAAAGGAACTAAGGTCAGAAAGTGACAGTACCCGCCCTCCAAGGTGCGGACTCCGTCCGCAAAACTTAAACCTATAGGGGAGGGTCTGGGTGGATGTCTGTCCGGGGTGGCGGCTCTGGCGCGGGACGTGGACCCCACTCCACCATTGTCCTTCTCCACCTCTCTACCCGCCTCCATGGCCTCTTAATGCGGCGAATTTCACCGCCGACCTCGGACTTGGGACACAAGCCACGGGTCCCAAATGGACGGGAGATTCCGGCATCACCGGACGGAGGGGAGATTCCGGAAGCACCGGACGGATGGGAGATTCCGGCAGCACCGGACAGTCGGGAGTCTCCGGCAGCTCTGGAGTGAAGGGCGGCTCTGGCAGCTCCTGGCTGACTGACGGCTCGGCAGCTCCTGGCTGACTGACGGCTCTGGCAGCTCCTGGCAGACTGGCGGCTCTGGCAGTTCCTGGCAGACTGGCGGCTCTGGCAGCTTCTGGCAGACTGGCGGCTCTGGCAGCTCCTGGCAAGGGGGCTGCCACCGGAGGGCTGGTGCGTGGAGGTGGCACCGGATAGACCGGACCGTGAAGGTGCACAGGAGGTCTCGAGCACCGAGCCTGCCCTACCTTTCCTGGTTAAATGCTCCCCGTAGCCAGGCCAGTGTGGCGAGATGGAATAGCCCGCACTGGGCTGTGCTGGTGAACCGGGGACACCATGCGTAAGGCTGGTGCCATGTACCCCGGCCCGAGGAGACGCACTGGAGAACAGATGCACTGAGCCTGCTTCATGGCACCTGGCTCGATGCCCAAACTAGCCCGGCCGATACGAGGCGCTGCTATGTACCGCACCGGGCTATGCCTGCGCACCGTAGACGCCATGTGCCTCACAGCTTAACACGGTGCCTGCCCGGTCCATCTCTCTCCACGGTAAGCACGGGGAGTTGGCTCAGGTCTCCTACTTGACTTAGCCATACTCCCCGTGTGCCTCCTCCCAATATATTTTTGGGGCAGCGCCTCGGGCTTCCAGTGTTCAGTTCAATAAACAAAGATGAACACTTACCACCCTGCGCTTTGGTCCGTCTACTCTTCCTCATCTGACGATGAAAACCGTTACTATGTAGCTCTAAGCCCATTTAGTTCAACATAATTCCACCATGTAGCTTTCTGTCCAGTTTGTTCAACATTATTCCACTATGTAGCTTCATGTCCAATTTGTTCAACATTATTCCACTATGTAGCCCTGTGTCCAGTTTTGTTCAACATTATTCCACTATGTAGCTTTCTGTCCAGTTTGTTCAACATTATTCCACTATGTAGCTTTCTGTCCAGTTTGTTCAACATTATTCCACTATGTAGCTTCATGTCCAATTTGTTCAACATTATTCCACTATGTAGCCCTGTGTCCAGTTTGTTCAACGTTATTCCACTATGTAGCCCTGTGTCCAATTTGTTCTACATTATTCCACTATGTAGCCCTGTGTCCAGTTTGTTCAACATTATTCCACTATGTAGCCCTGTGTCCAGTTTTGTTCAACATTATTCCACTATGTAGCCCTGTGTCCAGTTTGTTCAACATTATTCCACTATGTAGCTTCATGTCCAATTTGTTCAACATTATTCCACTATGTAGCCCTGTGTCCAGTTTGTTCAACATTATTCCACTATGTAGCCCTGTGTCCAGTTTTGTTCAACATTATTCCACTATGTAGCCCTGTGTCCAGTTTGTTCAACATTATTCCACTATGTAGCCCTGTGTCCAGTTTGTTCAACATTATTCCACTATGTAGCCCTGTGTCCAGTTTGTTCAACATTATTCCACTATGTAGCCCTGTGTCCAGTTTGTTCAACATTATTCCACTATGTAGCCCTGTGCCCAGTTTGTTCAACATTATTCCACTATGTAGCCCTGTGTCCAGTTTGTTCAACATTATTCCACTATGTAGCCCTGTGTCCAGTTTTGTTCAACATTATTCCACTATGTAGCCCTGTTCCCAGTTTGTTCAACATTATTCCACTATGTAGCCCTGTGCCCAGTTTGTTCAACATTATTCCACTATGTAGCCCTATGTCCAGTTTTGTTCAACATTATTCCACTATGTAGCCC
>NW_027014352.1:0-13714 GCF_036934945.1 Oncorhynchus masou masou | reverse complement strand
ACCACCACTACTGCAATTACTACTACTACCAATACTACCAATACTACTATTACTATCACTATTACTACTACTACTGCCAATACTACTACTACTACTATACCGACTACTACCAGTGATATTACTACTACGACTACTGCTACCAATGCTAGGACTACTACCACTGCTTTTACTACTACTACTATTACTACAACTACTACTCACTGCTTTTACTACTACTACTATTACTACTACTACTGCCAATACTGTAATTACTACTACTACCAATACTACCAATACTACTGTTACTATGACTACTACTACTGCCAATACTACTACTGCCTGTATTGCTGCTACAGCCGCTGCCGCCGTTACTGCCAATACGCATACTGCTATTGCTGCTATTGCTGCTACTGGTGCCAGTACTGCCACTGCTACAACTACTACTACCACTGCTTTTGCCCATACTACTTATGATGCTGCTATTACTACAACTACTACAGCCACTGCTTTTAATATTACAACTATTACTACAACTACTACTACCCCTACTGCTTTTACTACAACTAATAATACCACAAATACTACTATTGCTTCTACCTCTACCACTACTACTACTATTATGACCTGCTAATACTACTACTGCTAGCTACTATTACTGCTGCTAATACTTCTACCACTAACACTACTTGCTGCTGCTACTACTACTACTGCAGTTGCTTGGCCATCATTGAAAGATATGAATTTGTTCTTAACTGGCTTGCCCAGATAAATAAGGTCAAATAAAAAGCAAGACAGCTGTCCACAGACAGTAACTATTAGCAAGACAGCTGTCCACAGACAGTAGCTATTAGCAGGACAGCTGTCCACAGACAGTAGCTAGAAGCAGAGACAGTGTGATCACACAGACAGTAGCTATTAGCAGGGACAGCCAATCCCACAGACAGTAGCTAGAAGCAAAGACAGCTGTCCACAGACAGAGGCGAAGCAGAGACAGCTGTCCACAGACAGGCGAAGCAGAGACAGCTGTGATCACACAGACAGTAGCTATTAGCAGAGACAGCTGTCCACAGACAGTAGCTATTAGCAGAGACAGCTGTCCACAGACAGTAGCTATTAACAGAGACAGCTGTGATCACACAGACAGTAGCTAGAAGCAGAGACAGCTGTGATCACACAGACAGTAGCTATTAGCAGAGACAGCTGTCCACAGACAGTAGCTATTAGCAGAGACAGCTGTCCACAGACAGTAGCTATTAGCAGAGACAGCTGTCCACAGACAGTAGCTATTAGCAGAGACAGCTGTGATCACACAGACAGTAGCTATTAGCAGAGACAGCTGTCCACAGACAGTAGCTATTAGCAGAGACAGCTGTCCACAGACAGTAGCTATTACTACAGACAGCTGTCCACAGACAGTAGCTATTACTAGAGACAGCTGTCCACAGACAGTAGTTATTAGCAGAGACAGCTGTCCACAGACAGTAGCTATTACTAAGACAGCTGTCCACAGACAGTAGCTAGAAGCAGAGACAGCTGTCCACAGACAGTAGCTATTAGCAGAGACAGCTGTCCACAGACAGTAGCTATTAACAGAGACAGCTGTGATCACACAGACAGTAGCTATTAGCAGAGACAGCTGTCCACAGACAGTAGCTATTAGCAGAGACAGCTGTCCACAGACAGTATCTATGAGCAGAGACAGCTGTCCACAGACAGTAGCTATTAGCAGAGACAGCTGTGATCACACAGACAGTAGCTATTAGCAGAGACAGCTGTGATCACACAGACAGTAGCTATTAGCAGAGACAGCTGTCCACAGACAGTAGCTATTAGCAGAGACAGCTGTCCACAGACAGTAGCTATTAGCAGAGACAGCTGTCCACAGACAGTATCTATGAGCAGAGACAGCTGTCCACAGACAATAGCTATTAGCAGAGACAGCTGTGATCACACAGACAGTAGCTATTAGCAGAGACAGCTGTGATCACACAGACAGTAGCTATTAGCAGAGACAGCTGTCCACAGACAGTAGCTATTAGCAGAGACAGCTGTCCACAGACAGTAGCTATTAGCAGAGACAGCTGTCCGTCACTGTGTTTAGGTAAAGTGTGTAACAGCCTTCAGCTAACATCTGAAGACAGCACAGCCTGCGACCGTTAGATTTTCCACACTGCTCAGCTCTTCACAACTTCACCATTTTACAGCAAGGCCATTTCTGACGTGTGGTACAGTACTAACTGCAAATAAACAATTGTATTATTTCTCATGTGAAAGAATAAAACATGTCTATTTGTACAAACAGTCAGTAAACGTAAAAATAAAAAAAAACAATAGGTGCATAGTAGAGAGTTGGTTGAAAAGTAAACAAAAAAATATACTTACAGTGAAGTCTTTCGACAGGGAGTGTAGGTTTTGGTTTGTGAGAATCTAAGTCAGCATATGAATGCAGAGAGAGAGCGTGAGTGCGTGTATGTGCGTGTGTTAGTGCGTGCTTGCGTGCACGTGTGTGTGTATGTTTTATAGCCTTGGTGTGCCCTGTCTGTTCCCCATTCAGTGTGTCAGGTGCCATTTTGTTCACTGACCCAGAAATGGGCCACACTCATCAGAACTGCAGCTTTGGATGAATCAGCGGACAGCAACCATTGTGTTCCCCATTTTCAGCCTTACCGCTCTACAAAGAGAGAGAGAGAGAGAGAGAGAGAGAGGGGAGAGAGAGAGAGAGGGAGAGAGAGGAGGCGATAATGAGAGAGAGAGAGAGAGAGAGAGAGAGAGAGAGAGAGAGAGAGAGAGAGAGAGAAGAGAAAGAGAGAGAGAGAAGAGAGAGAAAGAGAGAGAGAGAGAGAGATAGAGAGGATAAGAGAATGAGAATGAGAGAATGAGAGAGAGAATGAGAGAGAGAGAGAAGGAGAGAGAGAGAGAGAGGGAGAGAGGATAATGAGAGAGAGATAATGAGAGAGGAGAGAGAGAATGAGAGAATGAGAGAGAGAATGAGAGAGAGAGAGAAAGGAGAGAGAGGAGAGAGAGAGGGAGAGAGGAGAGAGAAAGAGAGAGAGAAAGAAAAGAGAGAGAGAGAGGAGAGAGAGAGAGGAGGGAGAGAGAGAGGAGGCGATAATGAGAGAGAGAGAGAGAGAGAGAGAGAGAAGAGAGAAAGAGAGAGAAAGAGAGAAAGAGAGAGAAAGAGAAGAGAGAGAGAGAGAGAGAGAGAGAGAGAGAGAGAGGAGAGATAATGAGAGAGGAGAGAGAGAATGAGAGAATGAGAGAGAGAATGAGAGAGAGAGAGAAAGGAGAGAGAGAGAGAGAGAGGAGAGAGGAGATAATGAGAGAGAGAGAGTGAGGAGAGAGAGAGAGAATGAGAGAAAAGGAGGAGAGAGGAGAGGAGAGAATGAGAGAATGAGAGAGAGAGAGAGAGAGAGAGAGGAGAGAGAGAATGAGAGAATGAGAGAGAAAAGAAAGAGACCTATTTTAGCTCAAGTGTGCTCTCTCAAAACCCATCCCTTTGCACAAAAGGTTATAGAGTTTGAATGCCCGAGTATCTCCACTGTGTCCCTAATCTGCTGTTGAGGCCAAATGAATTATTTCTGCTGAATAGTCTTGTATTTAGTATGTTGAAGTTCATTAGTGTTTAGTTGTCTCAGGAGAAAAACAGAAATCTACCAACACAGACTTCTACCAGCTGAGCTGGACACAAAGTGTTTAGTTGAGCATGAAAAATATAAAAAATATATTACTTTCCATGTACATTTTTCAGAAACAGGGAGGTTCTGTCAACTCTACTTTGTACCTGCATGACCTTAGAAGTTCACTGTAGCTACATTTCATTTGTATAGGTAACCTAACCTGACAAAACCTGTCAGCAAGCATAGACAGATGTACTGTAAAACCTACTGTAATGACCTGACTAGATCATAAAGGAACAATTGTCCAGACAGAGGCTTGAGTTTGCGGGTGATGGTTTATTAAACCAACTTTACACAGGCTACTGTTTGGGCCGTAGCACACGCCAAAAAGATAACAGATAACCCATAAGCCAATCGTGACCTTCTCTTGGGCAGCCCAGACGTAAGAGAGGGAGAATAAAGGCTGAACCTGGTCTTAACTTCCAATGCTCACCCCCCTGCCCAACCCCCCCTCCGCCACTCCGCCAACCACCAGGATGCCCGGCATCAGAACATTCCAGGCATTCCCGTGATTGGCAGATAGCAGGTTGACTGACATGTCGGACCCCGCGAACACCGGGTACTGGTCAGTACAACACAACCACATCCTAGCCTAAGACATAACACACAGCTGTCTGTGCGGGTGGCTACACAGCCCCCCACCACAAAGTCCCTCGTCCCCGAGGGAACAAACAAAGTCTCTGAAGCGACCCGGAGGTCTCCTTTGCCTGCGTGTCCGTGATGGTCGCAGAGTGCCCCTCTGGGAACCAGGGGATGAAGGCAGGGATATGGGGGACAAGGAGACGGGAATGGGTAATACAGTCCGTGGCTCTGGGGAACCACGCGGTGACACAGGGGGAGACAGGGGAGTGGGCTGTCTGGAGCCTTGTCTGCGGCACCTGAGGATGGGTGCCTGGAGAATGTCATTGCCAGAGAGGGGAATTGTGGGGGTTCCTGGGGTTTGGGGAAAAGAGGCCCCTCTGTATGGGGCTAACCTGTCCCGGTGCAGTGCCACCTTTCTCCCCTGGGAGGAAGCTGCACCCGGTACACAACCTCCCCTACCCTCTCCAGGACACTGCAGGGTCCCACCCAGTGACTGTCCAACTTGGGGCATCTGCCTTTTTTCCTTAGGGGCTGTAGACCCAGACCAGCTCCCCAGCCACAAAGTGCCTTCCCCGGGTGTGCACGTCATAGTTCCTTTTCTGCCTCACACCTGCATTCACCAGCTGCTCTCTGGCGAAGGTGTGGGCTGTCTCAGGCGGTCCTGGAGTCTCCGGGCATACTCCGGCCCCGGAGGAACATGAGGGCTATCCAGGGGCCGACCAACGCCATCTCCGCAGGGGTGCGGATCTCTCTCCCCAGCATGAGGAGGGCAGGCGTGCAGGAGGTGGAGTCTTGGACAGCGGAGCGGCATGCCATGAGGACCATAGGCAGGTGCTTGTCCCAGTCACGCTGGTGTTTGGAAGAGACGATGGCCAGCTGCTGTCCAAGCGTTTTGTTGAGCGCTCCACAAGGCCATCACTTTGAGGATGGAGAGGAGTAGTGCGGGTCTTGTGCATACCCAGCCTCTCACACATGGTGGCGAACACACGGGACTCAAAGTTTCTGCCTTGGTCGCTGTGGATGGACTCTGCAGCTCCAAACCTGCTGAACATCCCCGCTGTCAGGCGTCGGCGATGGTCTCTGCCTCCTGGTCAGGCAGAGCATAGGCCTCGGGCCATTTTGTGAAATAGTCCATGGCCGTGAGCACCCAGCGGTTTCCACTGTCTGTGGTGGGGAGGCCTTCATCCTCCCACCCTCTCCATGGGAGCCCCCACTGGGAACTGTTGGAGCTGAGCATGAGAGCGGCCTGGGGGAGCCCTTTCTCGCTGTGCAGTTGTCACAGCGGCGACAAAAGTCCTCCACATCCTCTTGTGCTGCCCCCAGTAGAAGCCCTGACGGAACGGCGCAGTGTTTTTGTGACCCCAAAGTGTCCAGTCCCCACCCCCCATGAGTACTCTGGAGCACAGCCTCACGCAATGCTTTTGGGACCACCACCTGCCACCTCTCCTCTCCCGTAGCTGACTCCTTCCATGCCCGCTGTACGCCATCAGCCAGCCGCAGTCTCTCAAACTTGACCACAACCCTTTGGTCGCGGTGAACGCTGTCACCTCTTCCCATGGTGGCCTCACCTGCGCCTCTACCCACTGTAGCACTGGCTGTAGGTCTGTGTCCCGTCCCTGCTACTGCCGCCATTCAGCCACGTCGACAGTCTGCAGCTCGCAGCAGACAGGCCCGCTCGCCCGACACTGTGGCACAGACACCCTCCTCTGCCCGCAGCTCTCTCCCAGTCTCTCTCTATTCACAGTGGCGGCGACGTCTGCAGTACAGGGCCGACGGGACATGGCGTCGGCGTTGGAGTGGCGTGCCCCTGCCCTGTGCACCGTGAAGTCATACGGCTCGGCTCCTCAACCAGCGTGCCACTGCCCCTCTGGCTCTCTGAAAGACATGAGCCACTGGAGAGCAGAGTGGTCAGTCCTTACAATGAGGCAGACCACCCAGGTAGTACTTGAAGTGTTTGACGGAAGCCACAACAGCCAGAGCTCCCGCCGGGTGACACAGTAGCGGCGCTCATGTTTGTCAAATGTTTTGCTGGTACGCCACCACTCTCTCCCCCTCTGGCCCCACCTGGGCCAGCCACCCACCCATGCCCACATTGCTCGCGTCTGTGTCCAGGATAAAGGGCAAGGTGAAGGTCAGAGAGGCGAGCACGAGGTGCCTCGATCAGTGCACGTTTGGCAGGGGTGTTGAACGCCTCCTCACCTCCACTGTCCAAGTGAAAGCCTTGTCCTTCGGCCTTGGCGGTTCAGTGGAGCAGCAACGAAGCCCCGTACAAACCTCCTGTAGTACGAGGCCAGGCCCAGGAAGCTCTTCAGCTGGCGCGGTCGGTGGGGGTGGGCCAGTCTCTGACAGCCCCTACCTTGTCCTCCATGGTGCTGATCCCCTCCTTCCCCACTGGTGGCCCAAGAAGGACACCTCTCTCCTCATGAAGTGGCACTTCTCGAGTGGAGCTTCAGACCTGCGGCAGCCACCCTCTCCAGCACCGCCGTAAGCCTCCAGGAGCTGACTGGAAGGAGCTGCATGGGCCAGGATGTGGTATACCAGACACTGCTGTCGGGGATGCCATCCAGCACCCTGTCCGTAAACGCTCAAAAGTAGCTGGAGCGTTGCTGGCCAAGCACAGGACCTTGAACTGCCAGTGTCCTCTGTTAGTGGAGAACGCAGCGTTTTGGCTCTGGCCTCTGGGGAGAGGGCACCTGCCAGTAGCCGCCGGAGGTCTAGTGAGGAGAACCAGGAGGACCCCTAACCAGGTCCAGCGACTCATCGATACGTGGTATGGGGTATGAGTCCTTCCTGGATTGCCTCATTCAGCCTGTAGTCCGCACAGAACCTCCAGCTTGCCCCCTTCTTGGGAACCATGATGACTAGGCGCCGCCCCGGCTGTCTGAGGGCTCAATGAAGTCTGCCCGCTGCATCTCCAACACAGCCTTGTCTGCCGCCTCCTGGCGTGCCAGCGGGATGCGGCGGGACGCATCTTGATGGGTCGAGCATCACCTGTGTCGATCTCATGCTGCACCAGATGGAGTCTGACCCACCTCTCCCTCACTCAACGCAAAACTGTCTCTGAATTCAAACAGCAACTGCAACCGTTCCTGCTGCTCGGGGTCAAGACCAGCACAGTTCCTCCCCATATCTCCCTCACTGCAGACAATGTCCTCTCCTCTCCCATCTGGGGTAGCTGGGCTGGGGGTTGCGGCGGGCTCCAGAGGGCTGTGTCATGGAGGTAGCTGGGGAGATCCTGAGACACCGCCGTAGGTGACAGGGGGACTGGGGAAAAGTCACACACAGCTGTGGGGGAGGGCAGCCATGAGTCTCTGCTGCTTTAACTGTTGGAGTAAAGGGTTTGTTGGGTTGAGTGAATGTGACATTAGGGGGCCATGGTGACTTCCGTCCCTCCTGGAAGCTCAGTGTGCCCCTATTTGGTCTAACTGGCAGCCTGTGCTCTAAGAAAGTCCAACCCCAGGATACAAGGGTCCTGCACAGCCATACCCACACAGGATGACGCACAGTCCTGCCCCCTCTGTCAAAGTCATTATTCCCTTCCCTTTCATGGGTGCCAGCTCACCTGTGACTGTGCGGAGCTGCACAGTTGTAGGCTCACACTGAGTCCAACCTGGCACAATATCTGGCCTCACCAGGGTTACTGTGGACCCAGTGTCCACCAGGGGCGGAACAGGGCACCCCCTCCACAGTGACAGGGACATGACCGAAGTCCCCAACACAGGTCCGGCCACCACAACAACAGGCTCCATCCGCTTGCCCTCGTCTGCTTCTGGGGGAAGTGGAGCCTTGCTTCCCCGTCTGTGGTGGGCTCCTCCTGAAGATGATGGTGGTTGGGATAGAAAGCCAGGGTCCGCACTACCCGGTCTATGGGACCCCGAGCCGTTTCTCTGAGCTCTGGGGGGACATGGGGCAATCTCGGCGCAGATGGCCTGGCTGGCCCATGGCCAGACCCTGGGACCAGGGCTTGTGTTTCGTGCCGCCTGTGGCGACACAGCCCGAATGAGTTTTGTCATTTCGGCCACCCCGAGCAGGCTTTTCCGGCTCTGCCCCCAGCTCGCACAGGGTGTGTCTCCCCTGCACCCCCACCAAAGCCCCAGCTGAAGCCCAGCCCACACCAGCTCCCTCTCCAAAGCCATCTCCAAGGCTGTCTGCAATGACTCAGGATGAGCCAGCTGGGTCTGCATGCGCAGCTCCGTAGGAGAGAGCGCCCGTATGAACTGGTCCCGTGCTAGCTCGCTCTGCACGGAGGGGCATGTGAGCATATGCCCGCCGAGAGAGGCTCTCAATGTCATTAGCTAGCACCCGTAGAGGCTCTCCAGGCTGCCTCGTCTATTACTCAGTTCGGAGCGCAGTAGCCCGGGCTGTACACACTGTCCATAGCCCTCCTCCAGTGCTCCACTAAAGCACCATAATCATGCCTGTCCTCGGGCTAATCAATATCAAACAGGCCAGAGCTTCATCCGTGAGGCATAAAGCCAACTGCAGTGCCCTTTCTTCATCCGACCACCCCTAAAATGAGCTAACAGTTCAAACTGAGCATGAAAAGCTTCCCAATCCGCCTTACCGGAATACGGGGTCTTAACAGATACGGACGCAGCGGGAACTGGGCGCCGCCATGTTTGTTTACATCCTGAGCCCCAGATTCCTCGTCACGCCGCGTCGACGTCGCCACTTCGGTCCGCCCACCAGAATCCGCGCGAAATACAGTCGACGAAGCACTCATGCCTGCTTCAGCCATCGGCTCAACGTCCTCCCTCAAGCGGCCTCTGCGCTCCGACCGCCCTGGCGTCTCCTCAGACAGAACCCCCGACGTCCATTCACACGCACCTCCTTGGCCATGTCGTCCCCTACCTCCACCTTCACTCGGATTCCTGACGCATTTTCAACCCCCGTTCTCACCTACGGTAGCTAGCCACATAAGTCAGCTAGCTAGCTGGCCTAACTTGTATCAACGTTTTTACTTCTGACACCAATGTAATGACCTGACTAGATCATAAAGGAACAATTGTCCAGACAGAGGCTTGAGTTTGCGGATTGACGGTTTATTAAACCAACTTTACACAGGCTACTGTTTGGGCCGTAGCACACGCCAAAGATAACAGATAACCCATAAGCCAATCGTGACCTTCTCTTGGGCAGCCCAGACGTAAGAGGGAGAATAAAGGCTGAACCTGGTCTTAACTTCCAATGCTCACCCCCTGCCCAACCCCTCCACGCCACTCCGCCAACCACCAGGATGCCCGGCATCCAGAACATTCCAGGCATTCCGTGATTGGCAGATAACAGTTGACTGACATGTCGGACCCCTTGAACACCGGGTACTGGTCAATACAACACAACCACATCCTAGCCTAAGACATAACACACAGCTGTCTGTGCGGTCAGCTACACTACTATAGGCATAATACCCATTACCCTATTTAATATAAATCAGTTTGAGGATGATACTGGAGATAAAAATGTATTAAGTTAATACTGTCTACTAGAAATGATAGCATTTTGATATAAAAATAGGCTTTACAGATTTTTTTTTCATGCAGATGGACCTGTCAGTTACCTACCCTCTGATGTCATCAATGTGGACTTTGCAAGTAGTTTTTCGAACAAGGGGAAACTAATGTGCTTGTGAAAAGGTAAAGTCAAAGATTTTTTTATAACTAAGATAGACCACAGCCTGTCATTTCCAATGGGAACAAATGAGTCATAGAGGGCAGAACCAGCAAGGAGGTGAGCAGAGCCAAGCACGAGCCAGTGAGATTCCTAGTGGCGGGGTTCTAGCAAACATATGAAATATGTATATCCGCTAGGGAACGCCTACTCTGTGACATGTGCATGTGCAATAACTCAATTCATACTTTACACTCCTTCTAAACAATGCCATTTTTTGGCAAAGGGTAAAGTCTACAAAGTTCTGTTTCATTCATGAGAAAATGTTCAGAACGTTGGCCAAAATCCATCTCGTTCCATCTTCTCTTTGGTAGTGAGTGGAAACGCCAAGCGGTTGTTTCCCATATATACTTCCAGTGAAACATCTGTCTCATTGGTCTATCTGTGGTAAACTGGAAACATCCCATAGAAACTTAACATTTAGTGGTGATGTGTTAAGTTATGCTATGTCCTGACAGCTTTGATTTCATATGCCTTATTAGCAAAGATTTCGCCATTGACTTCAACCTAAAGTCTTTTCGACAGTTGAGTTGACATGCTAACTTTAGCCAGCATTAGTGTTGCTTCAGTGTTCTATGGCAAACATACATGGTTAGCACTTTGCTAGACTTCTGTCCCATTAAAATTTTAGA
This sequence comes from Oncorhynchus masou masou, assembly GCF_036934945.1. Lineage (NCBI taxonomy): Eukaryota > Metazoa > Chordata > Actinopteri > Salmoniformes > Salmonidae > Oncorhynchus > Oncorhynchus masou. The sequence continues at coordinate 3,177 of NW_027014352.1, read as the reverse complement.
CACTACATAAACAAGACACTATTATAAATGTTTATTATTAATATCGTGACTTTAGCGTACTTGATAGGGCTATAAGTTACTGGTATTGCATCGAAACCTGTACGACATACTATTTATATGAACTACCAGTTACTGTAGCTACAGATCCTTAATGTGATTTAATATTTTTGGTATCCATTGCTGTGAATTACAGGTTAAGTACTGTTTTGTGTAACTACAGATTGTAACACCAGATAATGTTATTTAACCAATATGTTTTGGTATCCATTAGACTGGGAGTTAGTGAGATGGGTTAGGTTGCCTGGAAACCCAACGTTGAATTGGTAATTTCCTCTCACGACCTAAACAAATCAGAATTGGTTAAATAACATTATCTGGTGTTAAATCTGTAGTTACACAAAACAGTGCTTAACTTGACCTCGACAAATCAGAATTGGGTTAAATAACATTATCTGGTGTTACAATCTGTAGTTACACAAAACAGTGCTTCACTTGACCTCGACAAATCAGAATTGTTACGGGTGTGTACTGGAGGTGTCGTCAGGTGCAGGAGAGCAGAGTGTAGTTAAACATCCTATGGCTAGGGGGCAGTATTGAGTAGCTTGGATGAATAAGGTGCCCAGATTAAAGTTAACAGGTGCACTTTTTATCCCGGTCAAACGAAAGCACATAAGTACATAAATGTGCCCCAAAACACAGAACATGAACAAAAGTTTGCCGCGTGACAATACCAACATAAAATAAAACAACTCACACAAAGACAGAGGACTAAAATACATTTAGTGTTATTAGGGAATGAAAACCAGGTGTGTAATGGAACAAGACAAAACAAATGGACATGTGAGAAAAGGAGCGGCGATGGCTGGAAAGCCGGTGACGTCGATCGCCGAACGAACAAGGAAAGGGCCGACTTCGGGCGGAAGTCGTGACAAGAATGTTGAACACAATTATATTTGAAAGTTCTTTACCGGTTGTCCGTGCGGTTGGTGCTTTTGGAGGAAGGAATGTGAGACAATATATATCAATATATCCACAAGAAAGTATAATTACCTTTAAATTACACAGATTTCTAGCACAAGACACATGCTTACTAGCCGAGCTCGTACAGGTGTTTACAGAATAGACGAGCCAGTAAAGGTGTTTACATACTAGCTGAGCTCGTACAGGTGTTTACATACTAGACGAGCTCGTACAGGTGTTTACATACTAGACGAGCTCGTACAGGTGTTTACAGAATAGACGAGCTCGTACAGGTGTTTACACACTAGGCGAGCTCGTACAGGTGTTTACACTAGGCGAGCTCGTACAGGTGTTTACAGAATAGACGAGCTCGTACAGGTGTTTACAGAATAGACGAGCTCGTACAGGTGTTTACAGAATAGACGAGCTCGTACAGATGTTTACACACTAGACGAGCTCGTACAGGTGTTTACACACCAGACGAGCTCGTACAGGTGTTTACATACTAGACGAGCTCATACAGGTGTTTACATACTAGACGAGCTCGTACAGGTGTTTACACTAGGCGAGCTCGTACAGGTGTGTTTACACACTCGGCTGACTCGTACAGGTGTTTACACACTAGGCGAGCCCGTACAGGTGTTTACAGAATAGACGAGGCTCGTACAGGTGTTTACACACTAGACGAGCTTTCGTACAGGTGTTTACACTAGACGAGCTCGTACCAGGTGTTTACAGAATAGACTAGCTCTGTGCAGGTGTTTACAGAATAGACAAGCTCGTACAGGTGTTTACATACTAAAGTGACTCGTACAGGTGTTTACAGAATAGACGAGCTCGTACAGGTGTTTACATACTAGACGAGCTCGTACCCAGTCACACATACTAGACAAGCTCGTACAGGTGTTTACAGAACAGACGAGCTGTACAGGTGTTTACATACTAGACGACTCGTACAGGTGTTTATACTAGACGGGCTCGTACAGGTGTTTACATACTAGGCAGGCTCGTACAGGTGTTTACACACTAGACGAGCTCGTACAGGTGTTTACACACTAGACGAGCTCGTACAGGTGTTTACACTAGACGAGCTCGTACAGGTGTTTACAGAATAGACGAGCTCGTACCGGTGTTTACATACTAGACGAGCTCGTACAGGTGTTTACTACTAGACAAGCTCGTACAGGTGTTTACATACTAGACGAGCTTTCATTGCAGGTGTTTACAGAATAGATGAGCTCGTACAGGTGTTTACACCTCACCTAGACAAGCTCGTACAGGTGTTGCATACAAGCGAGCTGTTTTAAGTGTTTACAGAATGAAACTGAGCTCGTACAGGTGTTTACATACTAGACGAGCTCGTACAGGCTGTTTACAGAACAGACGAGATCGTGCAGGTCACACACTTTTATGACAAGCTCGTACAGGTGTTTACAGAATAGACGAGCTCATTACAGGTGTTTACAGAATAGGCAGGCTATGGCTGTGAGTGTTATACTAAATGACTCGTACAGGTGTTTACATATAGAACCGAGCTGTTGGTGTTTACATACTAGACGACTCATGCAGGTGTTTACAGAATAGACTGACTCGTACCAGGTGTTTACATGCAGGCATGACTCGTACAGGTGTTTAAGATGAACGAGCTCGTACAGGTGTTTATACCAGACAGGCTCGTGCAGGTGTTTACATACTAGCCGAGGCTCGTACAGTGTTTACATACTAGACGAGCTCGTACAGGTGTTTACATACTAGACGAGCTCGTACAGGTGTTTACAGAATAGACGAGCTTGTACAGGTGTTTACATACCAGACGAGCTCGTACAGGTGTTTACATACCAGACGAGCTCGTACAGGTGTTTACATACTAGCCGAGCTCGTATCAGGTGTTACTTCTACTGTATCAAAACTGTCTGCACTGTTGTATGTATATTTTAATTTTTTATTTAACTAGACAAGTCAGTGAAGAACAAATTCTTATTGATAATGATGGCTGAGAAACAGTGGGTTAACTGCCTTGTCAGCTCGGGGATTCTAGCAAGCTTTTTGTTACTGGCCCAACGCTCTAACCACTAGGCTACCTGCCGTCTCTCCATCTAACCGCTAGGCTACCTGCCGTCCCCTCCACTCTAACCACTAGGCTACCTGCCGTCCCCCCACTCTAACCGCTAGGCTACCTGCCGTCCCTCCATCTAACCACTAGGCTACCTCCGCCCC
>NW_027014351.1:7500-13717 GCF_036934945.1 Oncorhynchus masou masou | reverse complement strand
CTCCCAGCCTCCCATCCTCCCAGCCTCCCGTCCTCCCAGCCTCCCATCCTCCCGTCCCCCCCTCCCAGCCTCCCGTCCCTCCCAGCCTCCTCCCGTCCTCCCGTCCTCCCAGCCTCCCGTCCCTCCCAGCCTCCCCGTCCCCAGCCTCCCGTCCCAGGCCTCCCAGCCTCCCGTCCCCTCCCGGCCTCCCGTCCCCCAGCCTCCCGTCCTTCCCAGCCTCCGTCCTCCCAGCCTCCTCCGCCTCCCAGCCTCCCGTCCTCCCCGTCCCAGCCTCCCCCGGGCCCTCCCAGCCTCCCAGCCTCCCAGCCTCCGTCCCTCCCCAGCCTCCCCGGCCCGGGCTCCCAGCCTCCCCCGTCCTCCCAGCAGCCTCCCGTCCTCCCCCAGCCTCCCCGTCCCCCCGTCCTCCCAGCCTCCCGTCCCCCAGCCTCCCCTCCCGGCCTCCCGTCCTCCCGTCCTCCCAGCCTCCCCGTCCCAGCCTCCCGTCCTCCCAGCCTCCCGTCCCAGCCTCCGTCCTTCCCCGTCCTCCCAGCCTCCCGTCCTCCCCAGCCTCCCCAGCCTCCCGCCTCCCAGCCTCCCGTCCTCCCAGCCTCCCGTCCCTCCCAGCCTCCCGTCCTCCCAGCCTCCCGTCCGTCCCGTCCCTCCCAGCCTCCTTCCTCCCCGTCCCCTCCCAGCCTCCCGCCTCCCGGGCCTCCTCCCAGTCCTCCCAGCCTCCCCGGGCCCCTCCCCCCGTCCTCCCGTCCTCCCAGCCTCCCCGTCCTCCCAGTCTCCTCCCGTCCCTCCCGTCCTCCAGTCCTCCCAGCCTCCCCCGTCCCCTCCCGTCAGCCTCCCCGTCCCCCAGCCTCCCAGTCTCCCCGGCCCGTCCTCCCAGCCTCCCCGTCCTCCCAGCCTCCCGTCCTCCCAGCCTCCCCATCCTCCCGTCCTCCCCAGTCCTCCCAGTCCTCCTGTCCTCCCAGTCCCCGCCCTCCCAGCCTCCCGTCCTCCCAGCCTCCGTCCAGCCTCCCAGCCTCCCCGTCCCTCCCCCAGCCTCCCAGCCTCCTCCCCCGCCTCCCGTCCTCCCAGCCTCCCGTCCTCCCAGCCTCCCGTCCCCGTCCCCAGCCTCCCGCCTCCCCGTCCTCCCAGCCTCCCAGCCTCCCGTCCTCCCAGCCTCCCGCTCCTCCCAGCCTCCCGTCCTCCCATCCTCTCGCCTCCCGTCCCAGCCTCCCGTCCTCCCCGCCTCCCGTCCCCCAGCCTCCCTCCCGTCCTCCCAGCCTCCCCGTCCTCCCGTCCCTCCCAGCCTCCCGTCCTCCCAGTCCTCCCAGCCTCCCAGTCCTCCCAGCCTCCTCCCCAGTCCTCCCATCCTCCCAGCCTCCCGTCCTCCCGCCTCCCGTCCTCCCAGCCTCCCGCCTCCCCCTCCCGTCCTCCCAGCCTCCCCGCCCCTCCCAGCCTCCCGTCCCCAGCCTCCCGGGCCCGTCCTCCGTCCTCCCAGCCTCCCGTCCTCCCGTCCTCCCAGCCTCCCGTCCTCCCAGCCTCCCAGCCTCCCCGCGTCCCAGCCTCCCAGCCTCCCGTCCCCATCCCGTCCTCCCCCAGTCCCTCCCAGCCTCCCAGCCTCCCAGCCTCCTCCCAGCCTCCCCGTCCCTCCCCTCTCAGTCCCGTCTCCCCAGCCTCCCCGTCCTCCCAGCCTCCCGTCCTCCCGTCCCTCCCGTCCCTCCCCAGCCTCCCAGCCTCCCCAGCCTCCCCGTCCCCCGTCCCCAGCCTCCCAGCCTCCCGCCTCCCGTCCTCCCCAGTCCTCCCCGTCCCCGTCCCAGCCTCCCGTCCTCCCAGCCTCCCCCCGTCCTCCCCAGCCTCCCCAGCCTCCCAGCCTCCCAGCCTCCCGTCCCCCAGCCTCCCCGTCCTCCCAGCCTCCCCGTCCTCCCGTCCTCCCGTCCTCCCAGCCTCCCCCCATCCTCCTCCTCCCGTCCTCCCAGCCTCCCGTCCTCCCAGCCTCCCGCCTCCCGTCCTCCCAGCCTCCCCAGCCTCCCGCCCGTCCCGTCTCCCAGCCTCCCGTCCTCCCAGCCTCCCGCGCCCCAGCCTCCCGTCCTCCCCAGCCTCCCCGTCCCCGCTCCCCAAGTCTCCCGTCCCGTCTCCCAGCCTCCCGTCCTCCCGTCCCGTCCCAGCCTCCCAGCCTCCCAGCCTCCCCTCCTCCCGTCCTCCCGTCCTCCCAGCCTCCCAGCCTCCTCCCCAGCCTCCCCGTCCTCCCAGCCTCCCGTCCTCCCAGCCTCCCGTCCTCCCAGCCTGGTGTAAGATCAGTTAGGGTCAAAGAAGTGGAATGAGGTGTTTAAAAAAAAAAAAAAAAATGAAATAGTGGAGGGTTAGTTAAAAAAAAAAAAATCTAAAGTGATGGACCATACACTCCTACACAGTAGGTGGCGGCATGCACAAACTGTGTGAACGCCACAATACCAAAGAAGAAGACCTATATTTGGTACTGTCATCTTTAACTATTGTATCTGTCCTCTTTCTCTCCCCCCAGGTGCCCCGTGCTGCCCGCTCTCTCTGTGCCTCCAAGGACTGCCTCTTCCTGCTCTGTTGCCATGACATCGCCGAGCCCCCGCTGTTCCGCTGCCCCCCTCCTGTAAAGGAGGAGGATGAGGAGGAAAGTGAGGTGGCGAGAGATGAGAGGGAGAGACTGATCTGGCAACTAGCCCAGCTGAGGGAGTGTGAGAGTCTGAGGCGAAAGGTGGACATCCTCCGCTGGGCTGTGCAGCGACACATGACCATTAACCCCGCCCACAGGGAGTTCCTGGTCCAAGCGCTGATCGCCATCCGGCCCGTGTCTGACGAGCCCAGCTGCCAGTCGTAACCACATTCACCAACAATGACACTTTTTCATCCTAACAGAATGTTTTTTTAATGCTATATGAAACAATTGTGGCCAAAGACTCCATCCACATTTTATGTTTTATTTTGCTTAATAAAAACAGCAGCATCAGTGTTTGTGTCAAATGTAATTAATCCCTCGATCCTGTATCCCTGAATCACGGTTCTGACTAGAGCTAGTACAGCTACGACTGGAAGTGACTTTTGTAGCTGGTTAGAGAACTTACGCAGGGTTAGGATAATTAACGTGGCAGGTTAGGAGACTTAGGTTAAGGTTAGGAAAAGGTTTAGGGTTAGCTAAGATACTCCCCTAACCTGTTACGAAAAGTATCTGTACTCCTCCAGTGTCACAACCCTGAATCACATTACCGCTTAAGCGCAGAAATCTAGTACAACACCACCAACTAGCGGTGATTTATTTAATAGCGCTTCGTAGAAAATATTGATTAATTGATCATGTTTGATAAGGCCTGACGTAAAGATTGTTTTGAGGATAGACGAAATGTTTTGTAATCAAATGGATCGTTCGATCATTAAAATATTTGCTGTAGGCTAGAGAAATAAAATAGATTGACCATTTTTTTGCGGGACAAATGGTGTTCCTTTTTGGAATCCTCATCGCGTAAAACAATGACGCCTTTGCTTTCGAAAAACAACATTTTTTGTCGCATGTTTATTTTCATTTTTCAAATTCCTCAAAGCAACCTAGGCTACAGGTGATAGGAGGCATTTTCCAACCAAAGAACAAACAGATTTAAGCGAAAAATATAGCCCTACTCAAGGTAAAGAAAATTATATTAATGGAAGTTGATTAATAGGATAGAATGATGGTGGAATAATGTGTATGTTTTCACTATCTGTAGCGTTTGTCTGTGGTTGACACCGTCCCTTACATTTCCTCCATATATGCCTGGTGCTCTTTCGGTCTACCTCTTCTCTCTCGAGTCTTTTTGACCGACCCACGTCTTGCTCATTTTCAGATGGAGTTCGTGTCAGGTTACCGTGACCGGATGATTGAGGTCTCGGAGGCGATGGCACAGTGGTATCGCTGCTTCCAGACCACCCGTAGGGGAGCGCAAAGAACCACATAGTGATTTCTGGGGTACGATTTTCCCAGATACCACATGGACCGCTCACCGTACTGGATACTGCACCTGCTGGATTGCGCTGCAACGCCCCTGCAGCTATTCCACGGCTAGAACAGGCTGGAGTGGACCCTCCGAGCTCAGTGAGTAAAACCTTTAGGCATATAGCCTGCGTGATCTACTGTAGCACACGAGTATTTCATTCTTACCTCTTGAAGCTGTTATCCAAAAAGCTATCATACCATAATACCAAAACGCTTATACCTTCGGTCAATTCCACGATAACGGAATTATGCTGAGACTCTTCGTCTATGCCAAAAAATATATATGAAAATCAATCTCAGGGTAATCCATTACCATAGAATTGCCCCTATTGAACAAACTTTTTCTTTGTCTCTCTGTCTCTCCCACCCTTCCTCCCTCTTCTCTCTCTCTCCTCTGTAGTAAGTAGTGATGGAGAGAGTGTTCTGATGGTGACTGATGCCTCAGGCCTGCCCCTGGGCTTTGACGTGCTGGCCGGTGGCTGGGCGGGGGCGCTGGGTGGGGCGAGGCGGCGGGTGGAGATGGGAAGGGGGCCCTGGAGACAATCCAGAAGATGGTAGGACTGCTGAGACGCTGCATGGAGGCCCCCATGACTGGCGGGGTTGCCTCGGAGACCACACATGCTCCACGTCAATGACAAGAAGCTTCACAGGTACAAACTCAGACAAAAGGGTTCTAAAAGGGTTCTAAAAGGGTTCTAAAAGGGTTCTTTACGGAGGGATAGAGTTCTACCAATACTTTTTGGAAGACGAGGGTTCTTTTGTAAGGCAAAGGGTTCTACCTAGAACCTTTAACATCCCAAGGGTTCTTTGGAAGTCAAGAAGGGTACCACATAGAACCATACATATTTCCCAGCATGCTCTTTTGCAGGGAGATTTGTTCAGAATTGTTTGTTTTACTGTAATATCTGTGTTTTTGCATGTCCATTGATTGGTTGATTCATTTTATGCTACAGGAATATAAATAACATACCGCTTTCTAAACTAATCCAATCTGTTAGTCATTTTGTTGACTGGACCCGTTATACTGAGACGGTTGTTCAAGTTTAGACGATTGAGGTAGTCTCAGTTTTCAATCTTCCTTAACCTGGCAGACATTCTGAATGCAGGTTGCAGATGACTAACAATTAGACTTGTTGTATATTCTAACTCTGGCTGGATTCCAATAGGAATTACACAGCACTTTGCAAGCCAGCATAGTATGACTTGCAGGCCTGATGTGGCCTGTAAACCAGGAGTTTCCTAACACCACTGTGTTCGGGTATAACTAGGTCCTTAAATAAAGGCCTTAAATTGGACAATTGTCCTTATCCAATTTATCCTGCTTAAGCCAGGAAAGACCACCCTATGGGACTCCCAATCACAGCCGGATGTGATACAGCCTGGAATCAAACCAGGGACTGTAGTGACGCCTCATGCACTGAGATGCAACGCCTTAGACCACTGTGCCACTCGGGAGGCCTCCAAATGATAAAATGGTTCTTGGTTAACCCGAAATTAAGGGTTCTACCCAGCACCTAAATGGGTTTCCCTATGGGGACAAACCAAGAACCCTGTATGGTTCTACTTAGCAGCTTTTTTCCCTAAGTATAAGGAATGAAGGGCCTCTTTTTGGTAAGATATCATATCTGTTTTCTAACCCAGTATATAGCTCTTTCTACGTGTCTTCTGTCTCTCTCAATCTCTTATCCCCTCTCTCTGTCTCTCTGTCTCTCTCCCTCTCTCATCCCCTCTCCTCTCTCGCTCTCATCCCCCTTCTCGCTTCCTCCTCTCATCCCGTCTCTCTCTCCTCTCATCCTCCAGGTTGCTGAGTAGGTGTGAGAAGGCCCTCACCATTCTGAAGGTGGTTCTGTGGCCCCAGGCCCTGGGTGACTGGGGCCTCACAGAGGTGGAGCAGGTGGACGGAGGAGAGTCCTCAGCATGCGCTGGCCTCCGACCTGCTACTGTCACGTGTGTAAGAAACACTCCTTCCCCAGTCAGCTGAAACCATGGTAAGGCAAGGAGAGAGAGAGAGAGAGAGAGAGAGAGAGGCAGAGAGACAGAGAGAGACATACAGACAGACAGAGAGGAGAGAGAGAGACAGAGAGAGAGAGAGACAGAGAGAGAGACAGAGAGGGAGAGAGAGAGAGAGGAGAGACAGAGAGACAAAGACAGAGAGGAGAGAGAAACAGAGAGAGAGAGACAGAGAGAGACAGAGATAGAGAGAGAGAGAGAGAGAGACAGAGAGAGAGACAGAGAGAGACAGAGATAGAGAGA
>NW_027014350.1:0-13724 GCF_036934945.1 Oncorhynchus masou masou | reverse complement strand
ATTGCTGCAAAAGGTGTCTCTACAAAGTATTGACTTGGGGGGGGGGGGGTGAATAGTTATGAACGATCAAGTTTTCTATGTTTTTGTAATATTTGTTTATTTCACCCCCCAAAATATTTTGCACCTTCAAAGTGGCAGGCATGTTGTGTAAATCAAATTATACAAAACCCCCAAAAAATATGTTTTAATTCCAGGTTGTAAGGCAACAAAATAGGAAAAATGTGAAGGGGGGTGAATACTTCGCAAGCCACAGTAACTGAAGATTAGGACTTGATCACCCGATTATGATATTTCAATGCCGATACCGATTATTGGAGGAACAAAAAAGCCGATACTGATTAATCAGTTTATATATACTGTATATATATATAAAAATCGGCCGATTAATCAGAATCAGCTTTTTGGTTTAAGAGCCTTAAGGCTCTTGAGGTTTTTTCCTCCCTTGTGGGGATTTATTTGTGGGGATTTTTTTATTTTTTTTTTATGGACAATATACGACAAAAACGTAGAGAAAAGATGTGTTGCTCCAAATGTATTTAATGTGTCATATCCAGAATCACTGGGAATCCCATGCAGTCAGCGCTTTTCAACGTAAATACTGCCAATATACGTCTGAAATGCATCGACCATGGAGTCACATGAAAAACACATTTCTGCATTTCAACCCAATCCCATTGTGCCATACAGTGACATGGGTAGAAGGCTCTGTTCCACCATAATCTGTTCCACCATCATTTGCAAATAAATTCATTAAAAATCCTACAATGTGATTTTCTGGATTTTTTTTTCTCATTTTGTCTGTCATAGTTGAAGTGTACCTATGATTACAATTACAGGTCTTTCTCATCTTTTTAAGTGGGAGAACTTGCACAATTGGTGGCTGACTAAATACTTTTTTGCCCCACTCTATACTTTGCCAGGGCTTATGATGAGAAGTTATTGTCGTCACGACGACCTTTCTTTTCACTATCCCCTAGAAGGTTTGTCGCGTGGCGGACCCGATGTTCATAACTCATGTTCTACATATCCTCCTCTTGTTGTGTAATGGTCAGTATGTTAGACTGTGACATCCTGGCTGGGCCGCCTAAATAACCACGAAAGAAGTAAACATTTCTGCCACTGTCAGAGCTATCCTTATCCAGTGCAAAATCGCTCCCGACTCGAATGGCTTTCAGCTGCACCGCTTCCCTATAGGGCGAAGAGTGTATTTAAGCGTTCAGCCACCATTATTTAGTCATAATATCATTTGGCTACCATTAGTTTGAGCAGGAGAGTGCTTCACCCACTGCGTGTAGTTACTCAGGGCCCTGCTCCTGGGGAGAGGGGATAATGAGATTTATAAACAAAAGGGAGCCATTTTGGCAGGCACTCGCGTGCCTCAATGGGGGCTCTCCCATTCACAATGGTCAGAGATGAAAAGGAGTTAACAATGAACAATAGACACTAATCCGTTCTCTCTTCAGCAGATTTAGCTTACGCTCCGTCGCCATCTCTCCCTTAAATGCCTGTTTACAGTATGGCCCTCGCTACAAACAGGTGATAGTGAGCCCAGAGCTAGATACACATGTGAGGAGTTTACAGCACTGAGGGGACGGCGGGGTTTTTAATCCTTTCATTTTCTATATGAGGATGAAACTGTATTGTATTGTATTCTCTCTGCATCCTTTCTCATCTCTCTCTATTTAGTCTTCTCTTCTCTCTCATTTCTTAACACTCCCATGCTGGGTCACTTAAATTTTAAATAGACAAAAAAGGACCCCAAGTAGTATATTCAGTGTCTGATGAGCTGGCCTGTGAAGAGCCTGACTGTAATCATAGAAAGCTGCTCTGAGCTGTGGGCTGGCAGGGACTCGGCAGTGCCAGGGACTCCTATAGGAGAGAGGGGCCTGAGATGAATTGGACAGTCTTGCTCTATGAGATTCCTCTGACAAGAGCGTGGCTAGCATGATGAAACCAGATGAAAACACCTTAACATTAGTCTCTCAGTCCACTGTGCCCAATAATCCAAAATACATCAAGGCTTCTCAGCTCTGTGGGTTGAGTTTAATTGGAACTTTGTTCGACGAGAAAGAGAGTGACGGAGAGAATTGGCGGAGAAGTTTATTGGCCTAATGGCCGTCTTCATTGAGCTGAGGATTTGAAAAGAAAATGGCCTCACGTTTGTTACCTTTTGTCCAGGTTCTGTCTGTAATTTTAGTGGCGTCAGTATGTAGAGGGGCCTGTAGTGGATGTTGTGAAGTTGAAATGAGGGCGATGAGGTTAACAGTGGAAAGAAACGTTTGCTAGCATCACATCAATGCAGAACAAAACGGTTCTCCATGTTTTCACGTGCTTAGAGTGTTGCTATGGCTTTTGGCGTCAGTATTTCCCATGGGTTATTGTCACGAATACACTGGGAGTCAGGAAGCAGGTGCAGAAGGAGAGTTTAATAACAATGATGAAAGGCAAATGAACAAAACAGGCGATGCGTATTGAACATGAAAGCAAACCAATACTGCCTGATGACTGAGGCCACTGAGGGTTGAATAAAGGAAGGTAATCAAGGTGATGATGAAGTCCAGGTGTGCGTAATGATGGTTGCCAGGACTGGTGGTTAGTAGACCAGCAACATCGAGCGCTGGAGAGGAAGAGCAGCAGTAGCCGTGACAGCTATGACCTATAGGTTGGTACAGTTGCACCTGACTTAGGACTTAAGATTTTGTCCTGGCTTTAAATTATCGGTTTGTGTCACAAGAAAAACGGCAAATGTTTTTTTGGTCTGTATCACCTACCACTGTTTGGCTACCATTTGGTGAAAGCCATTACAACTTCAATATGCAGAAGCACGCATTGTAGCAAGTATTGTCAATGTCTATATCTGAATAGAAAATGCTAACTTTTAACTGTGATTATGTCAACAATGCTGACAGTGGCTTCTAAAGAGTGTTGTTGATTCAGTAATGTATTGCAAAGCACCCCTCTTATAGCGAGTTTGATGCCTTTGGGAGTCCAACAACTGCTGTCTTTCAAATGAGTATAAAAAGACTCCCCAATCTCTCTTATCTCAGATGTACTACGGTGGTGCTGCTGTCGATCAGTATTCTCTAAATACGAAAGTATTGCCTGATCATTCATGGTGGGACTTGGGAGTGGTACAGACAACATCTGAAAGTTGAACAAAATGTTATTGCGAAACATCATCAAGAAGAATCACCAAGCATTTCCTGTACATGTCAGACTCAGCCCTCTACTGCTTACTGTGGAGTTTCTTTGGTAAAACGCACTTCTCTTTTAGCCCACTTATCCCTCCATCCTCTTCTTACCCAATCCTGTACTTCTGCTCAGTGCTCTGATGTCATTCCTTCATCCCTTCATCCTCTTCTTACCCAATCCTGTACTTCTGCTCAGTGCTCTGATGTCATTCCTTCATCCCTTCATCCTCTTCTTACCCAATCCTGTACTTCTGCTCAGACTCTGATGTCATTCCCTTCATCTCATACTCTTCTTACCCAATCCTGTACTTCTGCTCAGTGCTCTGATGTCATTCCTTCATCCTTCATCCTCTTCTTACCCAATCCTGTACTTCTGCTCAGTGCTCTGTCATTCCTTCTCCTTCATCCTCTTCTTGCCCAATCCTGTGCTTCTGCTCAGAGCTCTGATGTCATTCCTTCATCCCCATCCTCTTCTTACCCTGACTCTGTACTTCTGCTCAGAGCTCTGATGTCATTCCTTCATCCCTCCATCTCTTCTTACCCAATCCTGTACTTCTGCTCAGAGCTCTGATGTCATTCCTTCATCCCTCCATCCTCTTCTTACCCAATCCTGTACTTCTGCTCAGAGCTCTGATGTCATTCCTTCATCCCTCCATCCTCTTCTTACCCAATCCCTGTACTTCTTCTGATGTCATTCCTTCATCCCTCCATCCTCTTCTTACCCAATCCTGTACTTCTGCTCAGAGCTCTGATGTCATTCCTTCATCCCTCCATCCTCTTCTTACCCAATCCTGTACAGAGCTCTGATGTCATTCCTTCATCCCTCCATCCTCTTCTTACCCAGAGCTCTGCTCTGATGTCATTCCTTCATCCTCCATCCTCTTCTTACCCAATCCTGTACTTCTCCTCATAGCTCTGATGTCATTCCTTCATCCCTCCATCCTCTTCTTACCCAATCATGTACTTCTCCTCAGAGTTCTGATGTCATTCCTCAGAGCTCTGTCATTCCTTCATCCCTCCATCCTCTTCTTACCCAATCCTGTACTTCTCCTCAGAGCTCTGATGTCATTCTTCATCCTTCATCCCTCCATGGGTTTCTTCTGACCCAAGCCTCCATTTCTCTCAGAGTCTGTCTGTAGTACTTTTCCTTCATTCCCCTCAGCGGAGCAAGACTGGACCCTCCAGTTGTAGTCATTTTAATCTCCATCCTGGTTTAATATAACTGGAAGGCCCGTTGTGAGCTCAGTGGTCATTTACAGATCGGGATAATAAAGGGCCTCCTTGGGACCCTCCATCCTCAGGACTACTCTGTCATCCAGTCATCTCTGTAGAGCTCTTATACTTTTCTCCAGTTCTTATAAAGATTACCCAATGGAGGACAGAAGTTGGTCTACTGGAACATAGGTTGCCAGTGAGCTAAGTCATGGCTCTTCAGGACACTGATCCAAGAAGGTTTCAGCGTGTGGTTTTACGTTACGGATATAAAGGACATATCATCTCATTCTTCCATCTTCTTCAGAGTCTGCATTGTATACTTTAAGCCATTTTGTTTCCTAAACTCCAGTTGTGGTTATATGGTTACGTCATGATAATCGCAGGCACTTAGGTGAACATTTTTGGTCTTTACAATCATTATCTTCCAGGAAGTTATGCTGTTTCTCGATTTTCAGGGCAGGTTGTCTTCTAAGTTCCAGTCATCAATCTGTTACTCTTTATACAATAGTTTTACTGGAATTGTTGCTTATAAAGAAATACTGACCAGAAAGTCCCTTATGGAGGACAGAGGATTGGTGTACTGGAACAGCCAGAAAGCAATATCACTGGTTGAAATTTTGAAGAGCCAAACCATTCAAAGAAATGGGTTTGACTGCTTCAAAGAAGACATATCATCTCTTCACGGTTCTTGCGTTCTGTGGTTTACATGTATACGGTTTTAAATTCATACATTTTGTTATCTCTACAGTGGTGTTACTATTGCATATTTTGAATGAATGTACGTGAGATCATGAACATTTGAAATGGCTGGCATATGGCTGTAAATCCTGAGCTCCCTGGTTTAGTTATGCTGTTACCTGAGGCTCCCTGCTTCAGTATGGCTGTGTACCTGGCTCTCTGGTTTGGTATGGCTGTGTACCAATAGGCTCCCTGGTTTGTATGGCTGTGTACCTGAGCTCTCTGGTTTATTATGGCTGTGTACCTGGGCTCCTGCTTTAGTATGGCTGTGTACCTGAGCTCTCTGGTTTCTAGCTGTGTACCTGAGCTCCCTGCTTTAGTATGGCTGTGTACCTGAGCTCCCTGGTTTAGTATGTGGCTGTGCCTGGCTCTCTGGTTTAGTTGGCTGTGTATCTGGCTCTGTACTTCTGGTTTAGCATGGCTGTGTATCTGAGCTCTCTGGTTTAGTATGGCTGTGTGCCTGGGCTCTCTGGTTTAGTAGTATGGCTGTGTACCTGAGCTCTCTGCTTTAGTATGGCTGTGTACCTGAGCTCTCTGGTTTAGTATGGCTGTGTACCTGAGCTCTGGTTTAGTATGGCTGTGTACCTGGCTCTCTGGTTTAGTATGGCTGTGTACCTGAGCTCTCTGGTTTAGGTATGGCTGTGTACCTGAGCTCTCTGGTTTTAGTATGGCTGTGTACCTGATCTCCCTGCTTTAGTATGGCTGTGTACCTGAGCTCTCTGGTTTAGTATGGCTGTGTACCTGAGCTCTCTGGTTTAGTATGGCTGTGTACCTGAGCTCCCTGGTTTAGTATGGCTGTGGACCTGAGCTCCCTGGTTTAGTGTGGCTGTGGACCTGAGCTCTCTGGTTTAGTGTGGCTGTGGACTTAGCAGGCTCTCTGGTTTAGTATGGCTGTGTACCTGAGCTCCTGGTTTAGTATGGCTGTGTACCTGAGCTCCCTGGTTTGAAGTATGGCTGTGTACCTGAGCTCCCTGGTTTAGTATGGCTGTGTACCTGAGCTTCCCTGGTTTAGTATGGCTGTGTACCTGAGCTCCCTGGTTTAGTATGGCTGTGTACCTGAGCTCCCTGGTTTAGTATGGCTGTGGACCTGAGCTCCCTGGTTTAGTATGGCTGTGTACCTGAGCTCCCTGGTTTAGTATGGCTGTGTACCTGAGCTCCCTGGTTTAGTATGGCTGTGTACCTGAGCTCTCTGGTTTAGTATGGCTGTGTACCTGAGCTCCCTGCTTTAGTATGGCTGTGTAGCTCTCTGGTTTGTATGGCTGTGTACCCTGAGCTCCCTGGTTTAGTATGGCTGTGTACCTGAGCTCCCTGGTTTAGTATGGCTGTGTACCTGAGCTCCCTGGCTGTGTTAGCTCCCTGGTTTATGGCTGTGTACCTGAGCTCTCTGGTTTAGTATGGCTGTGTACCTGAGCTCCCTGGTTTAGTATGGCTGTGGACCTGAGCTCCCTGGTTTAGTGTGGCCGTTACCTGTGTTTGTCTAACGTCCCTTTATGTGAGTACACTACAGCATCTGCCAGGAGGTCTGGACTTTATGACACAGGCTGAGGGAATGGTTAGGTGGGGACTGAAATCTGTCTCGTTACACTTTTTTTTCAAGGAACAACTTGTTGTAGGGTAGAACTTCACAGGCCAACTTCAAACCTGTGACACAAATGAAACAACGAGAACGAAAATAAGAGCATGAAAGTTTCATGCTTTTCTTTCTACTCGTTTTGTAATAAAGTTTTTAAAATGGCATATCAGAAATCCTCAGGCAGTTTCAGAAGGCTGGTTTTAAAGACAGGGGAAGGAGGCAGGGAAGATCAGTGCCTCGGCGTTTGATAACAATATTTTTCCCTCCCGGTTCTGTTGTTCTCACTGGGGGAAGACTTGGTGCACTGCCGGGAGCCTCGCCAGCTGATTTGGTGGCTTGTTAGAAATGATTGCTTTATAATTACCTTCGACGCATTGTGTGCGAGCCTCGTGAGCAACGTTCTATTATACGGTATTAGTCGTAATGAACCAGTCCATATGCTAGCAATCTGCTTGTGAGACAAGACAGCGGGAAAACGGAGACCGGTTTTGCCCTCTTTTCGCAGACGTTTGCGTCTCGAGCTCCAACTGGGCCTCCTGAAGATGATGAAGGGAAGGTTTGGGGGAAGGTGGGGGCAGCAGACCTGTCCGCTGAGACGATTCGCCAGGAGCCTCAGCTTTCAAAGACGTTATTTCATTCGCTCAAAGTTTCAGAAGTGGATTTATAGGCTACATACATAGAATGCTATGATGTTTAATCTGCTAACTCCGTTGAATGAGGGTTTCCCCTAGTTTCAGCCTCACTGCAGTAAGTGATGGAGCAAAGCACTCTGTAAGTACCATGCTCATACACAACCTGCACTCTCCGATCAGATGGTGTATCTATCTACTGTGTGGGGGACTAGAGGCAGTAACGAACTTACAGCGCCATGTCTCTATTGTAGGTAATTAATCATGCAAATGAGCTTTTGTAGGTACCCTTGGGACGGCCAGATTAAGTTAACATTAAAATGTGAGTTAGCGCCACATGCTAGATTATGATAGAGCCAACTTTATTTCTTCCCGCCCTTCTGCCTCAGGATCTACGGTGGCTACTTTGTTGTTACCCATGACGGTTGGCATTAGTGTAGCAATTTCTCAAAGTCACAGTACTGTACAGTTCATATAGACAGACTACTGGCAAAGTGTTCAATGGACTGTTGTAATGCCTAACTGTTTGATGTAATTGTTCATAGGCCTACAATCTTAGTTGTTGGGAGTGGAGGATTGTATTTTCATAACATTTACTATAAGTTAAAGGTCAAATGCAGCGTTTTTTATCCAAATATCAAATACTTTCTGAGTAACGATTAAGTACCGTACTGTGATTGTTTTTAAGTAAAATTGTCAAAAGAAACAAAAAATGCTTCTTAGCAAAGAGCAATTTCTAAACAAAATTTTAGCTGGGAGTGGTCTGAGTGGGGAGGGGAAAACTAGCTGTTATTGGCAGAGAGGTTTGTAACTCTCTTTCTTATTGGTCTATTAACCAATTTACCACCCAATGATGTCACCTGGCACGTCAACTCCATCCAACCAACTCAGACATTTCTCAAACTAAAATATTTTTCAGAATTTCACAGAATAGTTCCAACCTCATAGTGTGGAAGTATATATAAAACAGAAAAATCGCATTTCCGACTGCACTGGGCCTTTAATCAGTTGATGTCAGTTTGGTTCTTCTCCTTCATGCCACAGTGATTCATTTCCTATATATATATCATTCTCATTGTATCAGTTCAACCATTGGCTGCACAGTTTGGTCTCATCCTTACAGAGTGAACACACCTAGGCTTCTGCATAGTAAACATCCCCTACCCAGCCCATACTGAACATCCCCTACCCAGCCCATACTGAACATCCCCTACCCAGCCCATACTGAACATCCCCTACCCAGCCCATACTGAACATCCCCTACCCAGCCCATACTGAAGCCCATACTGAACATCCCCTACCCAGCCCATACTGAACATCCCCTACCCAGCCCATACTGAACATCCCCTACCCAGCCCATACTGAAGCCCATACTGAACATCCTCTACCCAGCCCATACTGAACATCCCCTACCCAGCCCATACTGAACATCCTCTACCCAGCCCATACTGAACATCCTCTACCCAGCCCATACTGAACATCCCTACCCAGCCCATACTGAACATCATACTGAACATCTACCCAGCCCAGCCCATACTGAACATCCCTACCCAGCCCATACAGCCCATACTGTGAACATCCCCCTACCCAGCCCATACTGAACATCCCCTACCCAGCCCATACTGAACATCCCCTACCCAGCCCATACTGAAGCCCATACTGAACATCCCCTACCCAGCCCAGCATCAGTACAGCATCGGCAACGTGCATGGCGTCTTTACTAGCGTCAGATGCAGCCTCGCTTTAATCACTGTATCCAGGCTTTAACTGTTATGAGGGCTTCAGCGTGACATAGAACACCGCTTCCTCAAGCAGTGACAGAGAACATGCTCCAGGGGAGCAGGGGCCGTGTTGACAGCGTGGGCCAGGGAGCAAGGGGCCGTGGTGTGGCGTGGGCCAGGGCAGGGGCGTGTTGGCGGGCGTGGGACGGGGAGCAGGGGGCCGTTTGACGGCGTGGGCCAGGGAGCAGGGGCCGTTTGACGGCGTGGGCCAGGGAGCAGGGGCCGTGTTGACTGCGTGGGCCAGGAGCAGGGGGCCGTGTTGACGGCGTGGGCCAGGGGAGCAGGGCCGTGTTGACGGCGTGGGCCAGGGAGCAGGGGCCGTGTTGACGGCGTGGACCAGGGAGCAGGGGCCGTGTTGACGGCGGGCCAGGGAGCAGGGCCGTGTTGACGGCGTGGGCCAGGGGGAGCAGGGGCCGTGTTGACGGCGTGGGCCAGGGGGAGGGGCCACGGCGTGGACCAGGGGAGCAGGGGCCGTGTTGACGCCGTGGACCAGGGGAGCAGGGGCCGTGATGACGGCGTGGGCCAGGGGAGCAGGGGCGTGTGCAAACATCACACAATGAATATTTTATTGGACGTTTAAAGGGGTGGCGACAGGCAGTTAAACTGTTGTCCGGCAGTCGGTGTTTTCCTTAACGATACTTCGATCTGATCTTGACTATTAGTGAAGATCATGACGTAGCTTAGTGCCCGTTTAGTTTACTAGGGTCTTAGATGTCCAAACTAGAAAACAACCACTCACCTCCTAATGTAAGGCCATACTGTTAGTATATTATGTGATGTTGGTATCATCTGTTCAGCTTCCTCTGAATACTCTAAATCTTCTAGACCTTCCACCCATAATGTATCTCAATGACATGGATTCTCTCACACACAGACAATCTACACATAAAATATCTACGTGTACTGTATCCATAAACGTATACATGTAAATATATACATATAAAACACCACCGGTCCAAAGTTTTTAGAACACCTGCTCATTCAAGGGCTTTTCTTTATTTGAACTATTCTCTACATTGTAGAATAATAGTGAAGACATCAAAACCATGAAATAACACATATGGGGTCATGTGGTAACTAAAAAGTGTTAAACAAATAAAGATATATTTTATATTTCAGATTCTTCAAAGTAGCCCCCCTTACTTTTTGCCTCCACTTACTATAATATGCTCCCCCACTGTTGCCAGCCTACCTACCACTCTTTCAAATGCAAATACCACTTGTGCATTCGACAAACAAACAACCTGTTGACCAGCCACAAACAATGTCCCATTGTACAGTATGTCACATAATAAATCTCCATATATGGCCTTCTTCCTGGCTATTACATACTTATGTATACATCGGAACGTTTTATTCCGTGGTACATAATATGCAATGGACAGCAAGGCAAGTTTGGCACCCGAGCGGATTTGACATTCAAACAGATCTGAACCGCAGAGACCAGGCAGACTCAGCTGGGGGTTTACATCTCTTTAAACCTAGGGCTCTTCTGGCAGCCGCTCAGAACAGCCAGACCCAGATGTTGGGTGTATAGCCGGCCGTGGCTGACGGCCAAGTGCTGTGCGATGGTGGCTCGGTGAGAAAGGGATGGAGAGGGAGGAGGGAGCAGGGGTAGAGGGGAGAGATAGAGAGAGAGCGGGGGGTGAGAGAAGGGGGAGAAAAGACAGTTAGGATGAGGAAGACTGAGATACTATGAGAGCGGGGGGAGAGGAGGATGTGGAAGAGCGAGATTAGATGAGGGAGAGAGGAGAGAGAGAGAGACGCTGGCTCAGTGTGCTACAAGGATAGATGCTGCGTTTGAATGTATCACCAGTGAACACAGCTTTATACGGCTGTGTTCTGTTTTACAGCAGGCGGTTGGGTTTACAAGAGCACAGAAAATAGAACGCAGTCTTACAATCGATTACTAGTGCCAGTTTAAAATACAGATAGATAGCTATGCTATTTATACATTATTAACACTGGAGGCTACTAGTGGGACTTTTGCACAGAGATAGAAAGGCGTCCATATGTTATTACCGGATAATAAAATGTCATGATAGTAATGTGTGTGTATTTTTGTGCGAGTGAGCAAACGTGTGTATGCTGCCAGTATGTGCATGCATGTGTGTGTGTGAGTGTATCCGTATAGCTTCCGTCCCTCTCCTCACCCCAACCTGGGCTGAACCAGGGACCATCTACACACATCAACCACAGTCACTCACGAAGCATCGTTACCCATCGCGACACAAAAACATGGCGCGCACCACCGCTGACGAGCTAGCCATTTCACATCGACCCACACGTGCATTCATGTGTACATGCGTGGGTGTTCCAGTCCATGTGTTAGCATGTGACACTGCTCTCATATGCTGTCATCCTTGAGCCAGCATAATCCCAACCACTACACAGTACCACCAGTCCCTGTACCCCACCATGTCCTCTCATCCAGCAGGCAGGACACCCACCAGTCCCCTGTACCCACCATGTCCTCTCATCCAGCTGGCAGGACACCCACCAGTCCCCTGTCATCCCCCACCATGTCCTCTCATCCAGCTGGCAGCACCATTCCCTGTACCTCACCACAGCAGGACACCCCATCCCCTGCACTCCCACCATGTCCTCATCCAGCAGGCAGGACACCCACCATTCCCTGTACCCACCATGTCCTCTCATCCAGCAGGCAGGACACCCACCAGTCCTGTACCCCACCATGTCCTCTCATCCAGCAGGCAGGACACCCACCAGTCCCCTGTACCCCACCATGTCCTCTCATCCAGCAGGCAGGACACCCACCATTCCCCTGTACCCCACCATGTCCTCTCATCCAGCAGGCAGGACACCCACCAGTCCCCTGTACCCCCACCTTGTCCTCTCATCCAGCAGGCAGGACCCACCAGTCCCCTGTACCCACCATGTCCTCCCTCATCCAGCAGAAAGGACACCCACCAGTCCCCTGCTCACAACCTCATATACGTTGTTCATTATAAATACCAGCTACAGTCACTGTCCTTATCCTCCTTCCTTCTCTTGCGTTCGTCCACTCTATCCTCCTCTTCCCTGGATCACTGTCCTTATCCTCCTTCAGCTATATTGTTCACCAGTTCACCTCTATCCTCCACTCTTCCCTAGTCACTGTCCTTATTCTCCCTTCCTTCTCTTCACCCTTCCATCCCTCTATCCTCCACTCTTCCCTAGTCACTGTCCTTATCCTCCCTTCCTTCTCTTCACCCGTTCATCCCTCTATCCTCCACTCCTCCGTAGTCACTGTCCTTATTCTCCCTTCCTTCTCTTCATCCTTCCATCCCTCCATCCTACATGCTTCCCTAGTCACTGTCCTTATCCTCCCTTCCTTCTCTTCACCCTTCCATCCCTCACTCCACTCCTCCCTAATAAGCGCCCCCAATCCTCCCTCCATCCCTCTATTTCTCTTCAACCTCCCCTCGATCCCTCTTTTTTCTCTTCAATCCATCCCTCCATCCTCTCCTAGTCCCCCTCCCTTCCTTCCCCAGGCAGCCTCTGTCACCTGGGCAGCAGCTGAGCGAGGCGGCTCCTCCCTCTGTGCCCACTGTGCCCGTGCCAGGCTCACAGCCTCTGGCGGTAGGTGGCAGCGATGCCAGGTGAGCCATTAACACAGCCACCCTCCAGGCATGTAGCCCTCACATCCAAATGTGAGTGTGTGTGAGTGTGTGTCTGCGTTCCTGTAATGCCCACACATTGAGGACCACACACACACAAACACACACAAACACACACACAGCACATACACTCATATGCAATCACACGTGTTCACTCTCCAACCAACACATGCAAGGACACACACTCGCACTCATACAAGCTGGTGAAAAGGATGTTGTTGCCAAGACACATTCACAAATCCAGGCCTTTGGATGTGCAGTACTTAAGGTCCAGCCCCACAGTACAGCTGGTGTCAACAGGATACAAAGTGTATCATTGAAGAGGTTGAGACTGAGACAGGTATCGGCATTGGCTTCAATGAGAGTTGATACACTCAGTGACCATGTAGTGTGTGTGTGGCCTGCAGGTCAAGAAGAGTGTGTGGGCTCTATTGGCTTGTCTTCCCTTCCGGGCTACTAGCAGGCATGAGGCTGAGGGGCCCTTTATCTCCTTTATCTCTCTCTCTCTTTATCTCTCTCTGTCTCTCTCTCTTATCTCTGTCTCTCTGTCTCTCTGTCTCTCTGTCTCTCTGTCTCTCTGTCTCTCTGTCTCGCCGTCTCTCTGTCTCTCTGTCTCTCTGTCTCGCTCTCTCTCTCTTTATCTCTCTCTCTCTCTCTCTCTCTCTCTCTCTCTCTCTCTCTCTCTCTCTCTCTCTCTCTCTCTCTCTCTCTCTCTTTATCTCTCTCTTCTCTCTCTCTCTCTCTCCTTTTAAAGGGATGGACATCTGCCAGGATCCTTTTCAGCTACTCAGTCAATTCTCTGCCTCCCTGTGTGTATTTCAGAGGCTAGAGCGAGATAGAGAAATGGATTGAATTCCTGTCTCTCCCACTAACCCTCTGTACTACTGTATAGTCTGGGGTTGTCTGTCTGTCTGTCTGTCTGTCTGTCTGTCTGTCTGTCTGTCTGTCTGCAGCACATGGAGCTGGTTAGGGTTAGG
>NW_027014349.1:0-13726 GCF_036934945.1 Oncorhynchus masou masou | reverse complement strand
CTACTATACTACAGTATAAATATGTTGTGTACTATACTACAGTATAAATATGTTGTGTACAATACTACAGTATAAATATGTTGTGGACTATACTACAGTATAAATATGTTGTGTACTATACTACAGTATACATATGATGTGTACTATACTACAGTATAAATATGGTGTATACCATACTACAGTATAAATATGTTGTGTACTATACTACAGTATAAATATGTTGTGTACTATACTACAGTATAAATATGTTGTGTACTATACTACAGTATAAATATGGGGTCTACTATACTACAGTATAAATACATTGTGTACTATACTACAGTATAAATATGTTGTCTACTATACTACAGTATAAATATGTTGTCTACTATACTACAGTATAAATATGTTGTCTACTATACTACAGTATAAATATGTTCTCTACTATACTACAGTATAAATATGTTCTCTACTATACTACAGTATAAATATGTTCTCTACTATACTACAGTATAAAT
This sequence comes from Oncorhynchus masou masou, assembly GCF_036934945.1. Classification (NCBI taxonomy): domain Eukaryota; kingdom Metazoa; phylum Chordata; class Actinopteri; order Salmoniformes; family Salmonidae; genus Oncorhynchus; species Oncorhynchus masou. Next base: position 13,229 of record NW_027014349.1, on the reverse strand, counting down.
ATGTTGTCTACTATACTACAGTATAAATATGTTGTGTACTATACTACAGTATAAATATGTTGTCTACTATACTACAGTATAAATATGTTGTGTACTATACTACAGTATAAATATGTTGTGTACTATACTACAGTATAAATATGTTGTGGACTATACTACAGTATAAATATGTTGTGTACTATACTACAGTATACATATGATGTGTACTATACTACAGTATAAATAGTTGTCTACTATACTACAGTATAAATATGTTGTATACCATACTACAGTATACATATGTTGTGTACTATACTACAGTATAAATATGTTGTCTACTATACTACAGTATAAATATGTTGTGTACTATACTACAGTATAAATATGTTGTCTACTATACTACAGTATAAATATGTTGTCTACTATACTACAGTATAAATATGTTGTCTACTATACTACAGTATAAATATGTTGTCTACTATACTACAGTATAAATATGTTCTCTACTATACTACAGTATAAATATGTTGTCTACTATACTACAGTATAAATATGTTGTGTACTATACTACAGTATAAATATGTTGTCTACTATACTACAGTATAAATATGTTGTGTACTATACTACAGTATAAATATGTTGTCTACTATACTACATTATAAATATGTTGTGTACTATACTACAGCATAAATATGTTGTGTACTATACTACAGTACAAATATGTTGTGTACTATACTACAGTATAAATATGTTGTCTACTATACTACAGCATAAATATGTTGTGTACTATACTACAGTATAAATATGTTGTGTACTATACTACAGTATAAATATGTTGTGTACTATACTACAGTATAAATATGTTGTCTACTATACTACAGTATAAATATGTTGTCTACTATACTACAGTATAAATATGTTGTCTACTATACTACAGTATAAATATGTTGTGTACTATACTACAGTATAAATATGTTGTGTACTATACTACAGTATAAATATGTTGTGGACTATACTACAGTATAAATATGTTGTGTACTATACTACAGTATAAATATGTTGTGTACTATACTACAGCATAAATATGCTGTCTACTATACTACAGTATAAATATGTTGTATACCATACTACAGTATAAATATGCTGTCTACTATACTACAGTATAAATATGTTGTCTACTATACTACAGTATAAATATGTTGTCTACTATACTACAGTATAAATATGTTGTCTACTATACTACAGTATAAATATGTTCTCTACTATACTACAGTATAAATATGTTCTCTACTATACTACAGTATAAATATGTTCTCTACTATACTACAGTATAAATATGTTGTCTACTATACTACAGTATAAATATGTTGTCTACTATACTACAGTATAAATATGTTGTGTACTATACTACAGTATAAATATGTTGTGTACTATACTACAGTATAAATATGTTGTCTACTATACTACAGTATAAATATGTTGTGTACTATACTACAGTATAAATATGTTGTGTACTATACTACAGTATAAATATAGTTGTGTACTATACTACAGTATAAATATGTTGTCTACTATACTACAGTATAAATATGTTGTGTACTATACTACAGTATAAATATGTTGTCTACTATACTACAGTATAAATATGTTGTCTACTATACTACAGTATAAATATGTTGTCTACTATACTACAGTATAAATATGTTGTCTACTATACTACAGTATAAATATGCTGTCTACTATACTACAGTATAAATATGTTGTCTACTATACTACAGTATAAATATGTTGTGTACTATACTACAGTATAAATATGTTGTCTACTATACTACAGTATAAATATGTTGTGTACTATACTACAGTATAAATATGTTGTGTACTATACTACAGTATAAATATGTTGTGTACTATACTACAGTATAAATATGTTGTCTACTATACTACAGTATAAATATGTTGTCTACTATACTACAGTATAAATATGTTGTCTACTATACTACAGTATAAATATGTTGTCTACTATACTACAGTATAAATATGTTGTCTACTATACTACAGTATAAATATGTTGTCTACTATACTACAGTATAAATATGTTCTCTACTATACTACAGTATAAATATGTTGTCTACTATACTACAGTATAAATATGTTGTCTACTATACTACAGTATAAATATGTTGTCTACTATACTACAGTATAAATATGTTGTGTACTATACTACAGTATAAATATGTTGTGTACTATACTACAGTATAAATATGTTGTGTACTATACTACAGTATAAATATGTTGTGTACTATACTACAGTATAAATATGTTGTCTACTATACTACAGTATAAATATGTTGTCTACTATACTACAGTATAAATATGTTCTCTACTATACTACAGTATAAATATGTTGCTCTACTATACTACAGTATAAATATGTTCTCTACTATACTACAGTATAAATATGTTCTCTACTATACTACAGTATAAATATGTCTCTCTACTATACTACAGTATAAATATGTTGTGTAGCTATACTACAGTATAAATATGTTGTGTACTATACTACAGTATAAATATGTTGTGTACTATACTACAGTATAAATATGTTGTGTACTATACTACAATATAAATATGTTGTGTACTATACTACAGTACAAATATGTTGTGTACGATACTACAATATAAATATGTTGTCTATTATACAACAGTATAAATATGTTGTGTACTATACTACAGTATAAATAAGTTGTGTACTATACTACAGTATAAATAAGTTGTGTACTATACTACAGCATAAATATGTTGTCTACTATACTACAATATAAATATATTGTGCTATACTACAGTATAAATATGTTGTCTACTATACTACAGTATAAATATGTTGTGTACTATACTACAGTATAAATATGTTGTGTACTATACTACAGTATAAATATGTTGTGTACTATACTACAGTATAAATATGTTGTCTACTATACTACAGTGTAAATTTGTTGTGTACTGTACTACAGTATAAATATGTTGTCTACTATACTACAGTATAAATATGTTGTGTACTATACTACAGTATAAATATGTTGTCTACTATACTACAGTATAAATATGTTGTCTACTATACTACACTATAAATATGTTGTCTACTATACTACAGTATAAATATGGTGTCTACTATACTACAGTATAAATATGTTGTGTAGCATACTACAGTGTAAATATGTTGTGTACTATACTACAGTATACATATGTTGTGTACTATACTACAGTATAAATATGTTTGTCAGGATTTGGCCAGGGTTGTTCCGGGTTTTGGTCACTAGATGCCCCCATTGTGCTTTTTGACCTTATGTTTTTCCCTTGTTCCCCATTATTATTTGCACCTGTGCCTCGTTTCCCCTGATTGTATTTAAACCCTTAGTTTCCTTCAGTTCTGTGCTCTGTGTTTGTATGTTAGCACCCAGCCCTAGTGTTCTGTGTATTCTTGTCGATTCAGGTGGATGCTCTTGTGGAATTCTGTTTTTGTTTTGGTATCTCTTGAGGCTTTTTGTGCTATTCCTACCACCTTTTGGATTTGCCATTTTTTGTATTGAAGGACTTCTCCTTTTTACTTTATTAAATACACTGTCTTAAGTACTGCTGTGTCTGCCTCATCTTCTGGGTTCTGCTGACTATTCGTGGCTCAGTTGGTTAAGTGACTGTTTCTCACTCCGGAGACCCAGGTTAAGTAACCGGGTCCTGACAATGTTCTCTACTATACTACAGTATAGATATGCTGTGAACTATACTACAGTATAAATATGTTCTCTACTATACTACAGTATAAATATGTTCTCTACTATACTACAGTATAAATATGTTGTCTACTATACTACAGTATAAATATGTTGTGTACGATACTACAGTATAAATATGGTGTGTACTATACTAGTATAAATATGTTTTGTACTATACTACAGTATAAATATGGTGTCTACTATACTACAGTATACATATGTTGTGTACTTCTTCTACAGTATAATAAGTTGTGTACTATACTACAGTATAAATATGCTGTCTACTATACTACAGTATACATATGTTGTGTACTATAATACAGTATAAATATGTTGTGTACTATACTACAGTATAAATATGTTGTCTACTATACTACAGTATAAATATGTTGTCTACTATACTACAGTATACATATGTGTGTACTATACTACAGTATAAATATGTTGTCTACTATACTACAGTATACATATGTTGTCTACTATACTACAGTATAAATATGTTGTGTACTATACTACAGTATAGATATGTGTGTACTATAATACAGTATAAATATGTTCTCTACTATACTACAGTATAAATATGTTGTCTACTATACTACAGTATAAATATGTTGTCTACAGTATAAATGTAATTGTGTACTATACTACAGTATAAATATGTTTTCTACTATACTACAGTATACATATGATGTGTACTATACTACAGTATAAATATGTTGTCTACTATACTACAGTATACATATGATGTGTACTATACTACAGTATAAATATGTTGTGTACTATACTACAGTATAAATATGTTGTGTACTATACTACAGTATAAATATGTTGTCTACTATACTACAGTATAGGGCATGTTTTCCCCAGAATGTTGGCAGGGTATCCGCTGTGTACTAAGCTGCTCATTAACAATAAGAGACTCCCATAATCACTGCAGACTGATATTGACTGGCCTGTCACGCTGGCTCTCCCTCCGGGTCCCGACGGCCGACACACAAAACCCAGAGAGACAGGCAGGAGGGAGGAAGCAGCCAAAAACAGGGTCTACTATGCTTCTACTGTAGAATGTATAGCTACCATGGCCACTTTCTCTCTACATAGAAGATAGAGACTGGCAGCCCTTCTCTGATTTCAAAGACTGCTACAGTGGATCACACGTGCAAAATAAAAACTATAGGCCTACTGTAGTAGGTCAAGCAAGAAACTTAAGCAAACTATAGCTACAAACAATATGATTTATAGTTTTTTTACTAAATAAATTCTTTCATTGAACCTCTGTTCCATAAGTATCATTTGAAGTCTATTAGTATTGATCTGTATGGAAATAGCACTTAGGCTGAACTGATCTAGGATCAGTTTAGCCAACCCAAATTCTATCCCTAAATCAGTATATAGGGGCCACTTCATCAAGTCAGTTCCTGACAGTGAGATGACCAACTGCCGAGCATCCGGCAGGGAGGCATGCGGGCAACCGCTACTGTTGACAAGCCTGACGAATGCACTGATATGCTGGGATGATTGATTGACAGGCGTGACAGCCAGTGGCAGGCTGTGAGTGGTGCTGTAGGGTGGTTACAGCAGGGGGTACTGCAGATTTTGTCTGTGCAGGGGTAGACCATATTAGCATGTGTTCAGTGGAGCAGACCGAGATCAGGTGCTATCACACACACATCAATACTCCCACCACCACCAGTCCATCTCTCTCTCTCTCTACCTCTCTCCCTCAACCTCTCTCTCCCCCTCCATCTCCTCTCTCCCCCTACCTCTCATCTCTCTCCCCTACCTCTCTCTCCCCCTAAATCTCTCTCTCCCTACATCTCTATCCCCCTACATCTCTATTCCTACACCCCTCTCCCTTACATCTCTCTCCCCTACCTCTCTCTCCCCTACATCTCACTCTCCCCCTACCTCTCTCTACCCCTACATCTCTCTCCCCTACCTCTCTCTCCCCTAAATCTCTCTCCCCCTAAATCTCTCTCTCCCTACATCTCTATCCCCCCTACATCTCTCTATTCCTACACCCCTCTCCCCCTACATTTCTCTCCCCTACCTCTCTCCCCCGCTACATCTCTCAATCCCCCTACATCTCTTTCCCCCTACATCTCTCCCCCTACATCTCTCTCCCCACCTCTCACTCCCCCCTACATCTTTCTCTTCCTACACCCCTCTCCCCCTACATCTCTCTCTTCCTACACCCCCCTCTCCCCTACATCTCTCTCCCCCTACATCTCTCTCCCCTACATTTCTCTCTTCCTACACCCCCCTCTCCCCTACATCTCTCTCCCCCTACATCTCTCTCACCCTACCTCTCTCTCCCCTACATCTCTCAATCCCCCTAAATCTCTCTCCCCCTACATCTCTCTCTTCCTACACCCCCCTCTCCCCCTACATCTCTCTCTTTCTACACCCCTCTCCCCCTACCTCTCTCTCCCCTACCTCTCTCTCCCCCTACATCTCTCAATCCCCCCTACATCTCTCTCTCCCTACATCTCTCTCCCTACCTCTTTCCCCCTACATCTCTCTCCCCCTACATCTCTCTCCCCCTACCTCTCACTCCCCCTACATCTTTCTCTCTACACCCCTCTCCCCCTACATCTCTCTCTTCCTACACCCCTCTCCCCCTACATCTCTCTCCCCTACATTTCTCTCTCTCCCTACACCCCTCTCCCCCTACATCTCTCTCCCCCTATATCTCTCTCCCCCTACCTCTCTCTCCCCCTACCTCTCTCTCCCCTTACATCTCTCAATCCCCCTACATCTCTCTCCCTACATCTCTCTCCCTACCTCTCTCCCTCGACATCTTTCTCCCCTACCCCTCTCTCCCTCTACCTCTCTCCACTTACTCTCTCCCCCTACATCTCTCCCCCCTACATCTATCTACCATACCTCTCCCCCCTACAACTCTCTCCCCTACCTCTCTCCCCCTAAATCTCTCTCCCCCTACATCTCTCTCCCCTTACATTTATCTCCCCTTAACTCTCTCCCCACACTCTCTCTCCCATTACATCTCTCTCCCCCTTACATCTATCTAGCATACCTCTCCCCCTACAACTCTCTCCCCTACCTCTCTCCTCCTAAATCTCTCTCCCCCTACATCTCTCCTCCTACACTTCTCTCATTCTACATCTCTATCCCCCCTACATCTCTCTATTCCTACACCCCTCTCCCCCTACACCCCTCTCCCCCTACATCTCTCTCACCCCTACATCTCTCTACCCCTACATTTCTCTCCCCTACCTCTCTCTCCCGCCACATCTCTCAACTCCCCCACATCTCTTCTCCCCTACATCTATCTCCCCTACATCTCCTCTTCCTACACCTCTCTCCCCCTACATCTCTCTCCCCTACCTCTCTCCCCCACATCTCTCAACCCCCACATCTCTCTCCCCTACATCTATCTCCCCTTACACTCTCTCCCCCTACATCTCTCTCCCCATTACATCTCTCTCCCCTACCTCTACATCTCCCCTAGCATACCTTTCCTTCACACCCCTCTCCCCCTACATCTCTCTCTTCCTACACCCCTCTCCCCCTACATCTCTCTCTTCCTACACCCCTCTCCTCCTACATCTCTCTCCCCTACATCTCTCTCCCCTACCTCTCTCTCTTCCCTACACCCCTCTCCCCCTACATCTCTCCCCCTACTCTCCCCTACATCTCTCTCCCCTACCTCTCTCTCCCCCTACATCTCTAATCCCCCTACATCTCTCTCCCTACATCTCTCTCCACTACCTCTTTCCCCTACATCTCTCTCCCCCTACATCTCTCTCCCCTACCTCTCACTCCCCCTACATCTCTCTCTTCCTACACCCCTCTCCCCCTACATCTCTCTCTCCCTACACCCCTCTCTCCCCTACATCTCTCTCTTCCCTACACCCCTCTCCCCCTACATCTCTCTCCCCCACATCTCTCCCCCACATTTCTCTCTTCCTACACCCCTCTCCCCCTACATATCTCTCCCCTATATCTCTCTCCCCACCTCTCTCTCCCCTTACATCTCAATCCCCACATCTTCCCCTACATCTCTCTCCCCCTACATCTCTCTCTTCCTACACCCCTCTCCACCTACATCTCTTCCCCCTACATCTCTCTCTTCCTACACCCCCTCTCCCCCAACATCTCTCTCCCCCTACCTCTCTCTCCCCCTACATCTCTCCAATCCCCCTACATCTCTCTCCCTACATCTCTCTCCCTACCTCTCTCCCTCGACATCTTTCTCCCCCTACTCCCTCTCTCCCTCTACCTCTCTCCCACTTACCTCTCTCTCCCCCTACATTTCTCTCTCCCCTACATCTCTCTCCCTTACATCTATCTACCATACCTCTCTCCCCTACAACTCTCTCCCCCTACCTCTCTCCCCTAAATCTCTCTCCCCCTACATCTCTCTCTCCCCTTACATTTATCTCCCCCTACATCTCTCTCCCTTACATTTATCTCCCCCTTAACTCTCTCCCCTACATCTTCTCTCCCATTACATCTCTCTCCCCCTTTACATCTATCTAGCATGCCTCTCCCCCTACAACTCTCTCCCCTACCTCTTTCTCCTCCTAAATCTCTCTCCCCCTACATCTCTCCTCCTACACTTCTCTCCTTCTACATCTCTATCCCCCTACATCTCTCTATTCCTACACCCCTCTCCCCCTACATCTCTCTACCCCTACATCTCTCTCCCCCTACCTCTCTCTCCCCCTACATCTCTCAATCCCCCTACATCTCTCGCCCCCTACATCTCTCTACCCCTACATTTCTCTCCCCTACCTCTCTCTCCCGCTACATCTCTCAATCCCCCTACATCTCTTTCCCCTACATCTCTCTCCCCCTACATCTCTCTCTCCCTCGACATCTTTCTCCCCCTACCCCTCTCTCCCTCTACCTCTCTCCACTTCTCTGAGAGCCCCATCCCTCTCTCCCCTACTTCTCTGAGATCCCCTACCTCTCTCCCACTACCTCTCTCTGCCCCTACTTCTCTGAGATCCCCCTACCTCTCTTCCACTACCTCTCTCTCCCCCTACTTCTCTGAGATCCCCATCCCTCTCTCCTCCTACTTCTCTGAGATCCCCCTACCTCTCTCCCACTACCTCTCTCTCCCCCTACTTCTCTGAGATCCCCCTACCTCTCTCCCACTACCTCTCTCTCCCCCTACTTCTCTGAGATCCCCCTACCTCTCTCCCACTACCTCTCTCTCCCCCTACTTCTCTGAGATCCCCCTACCTCTCTCCCACTACCTCTCTCTCCCCCTACTTCTCTGAGATCCCACTACCTCTCTCCCACTACCTCTCTCTCCCCCTACTTCTCTGAGATCCCCTACCTCTCTCCCACTACCTCTCTCTCCCCTACTTCTCTGAGATCCCCATCCTCTCTCCCCCTACTTCTCTGAGATCCCTATCCCTCTCTCCCCCTACTTCTCTGAGATCCCCATCCCTCTCTCCCCTACTTCTCTGAGATCCCATCCCTCTCTCCCCTACTTCTCTCGATCCCCATCCCTCTCTCCCCCTACTTCTCTGAGATCCCCATCCCTCTCTCCCCCTACTTCTCTGAGATCCCCCTCCCTCTCTCCCCTACTTCTCTGAGATCCCATCCCTCTCTCCCCCTACTTCTCTGAGATCCCATCCCTCTCTCCCTCTACTTATCTGAGATCCCATCTCTCTCCCCCTACTTCTCTGAGATCCCACTCCCTCTCTCCCCTACTTATCTGGATCCCATCCTCTCTCTCCCCTACTTCTCTGCGATCCCCATCCCTCTCTCCCCCTACTTCTCTGAGATCCCATCCCTCTCTCCCCCTACTTCTCTGAGATCCCCATCCCTCTCTCCCCTACTTCTCTGAGATCCCATCCCTCTCTCCCCCTACTTCTCTGAGATCCCATCCCTCTCTCCCCTACTTATCTGAGATCCCATCCCTCTCTCCCCCTACTTCTCTGAGATCCCCATCCCTCTCTCCCCCTACTTCTCTGAGATCCCCATCCCTCTCTCCCCCTACTTCTCTGAGATCCCCATCCCTCTCTCCCCCTACTTCTCTGAGATCCCCATCCCTCTCTCCCCCTACTTCTCTGCGATCCCCATCCCTCTCTCCCCCTACTTCTCTGAGATCCCCATCCCTCTCTCCCCCTACTTCTCTGAGATCCCCATCCCTCTCTCCCCCTACTTCTCTGAGATCCCCATCCCTCTCTCCCCCTACTTCTCTGAGTCTCATCCCTCTCTCCCCCTACTTCTCTGAGATCCCATCCCTCTCTCCCTCTACTTATCTGAGATCCCATCCCTCTCTCCCCCTACTTCTCTGAGATCCCCATCCCTCTCTCCCCCTACTTCTCTGAGATCCCCATCCCTCTCTCCCCCTACTTCTCTGAGATCCCATCCCTCTCTCCCCCTACTTCTCTGAGATCCCCATCCCTCTCTCCCCCTACTTCTCTGAGATCCCCATCCCTCTCTCCCCTACTTCTCTGAGATCCCCATCCCTCTCTCCCTCTACTTATCTGAGATCCCATCCCTCTCTCCCCCTACTTCTCTGAGATCCCCATCCCTCTCTCCCCCTACTTCTCTGAGATCCCATCCCTCTCTCCCCCTACTTCTCTGAGATCCCCATCCCTCTCTCCCCCTACTTCTCTGAGATCCCATCCCTCTCTCCCCCTACTTCTCTGAGATCCCCATTCCTCTCTCCCCCTACTTCTCTGAGATCCCATCCCTCTCTCCCCCTACTTCTCTGAGATCCCCATCCCTCTCTCCCCCTACTTCTCTGAGATCCCCATCCCTCTCTCCCCTACTTATCTGAGATCCCCATCCCTCTCTCCCCCTACTTCTCTGAGATCCCATCCCTCTCTCCCCCTACTTATCTGAGATCCCCATCCCTCTCTCCCCTACTTCTCTGAGATCCCCATCCCTCTCTCCCCCTACTTCTCTGAGATCCCCATCCCTCTCTCCCCCTACTTCTCTGAGATCCCCATCCCTCTCTCCCCCTACTTCTCTGAGATCCCCATCCCTCTCTCCCCCTACTTCTCTGAGATCCCCATCCCTCTCTCCCCCTACTTCTCTGAGATCCCCATCCCTCTCTCCCCCTACTTCTCTGAGATCCCATCCCTCTCTCCCCCTACTTATCTGAGATCCCCATCCCTCTCTCCCCCTACTTATCTGAGATCCCATCCCTCTCTCCCCCTACTTCTCTGAGATCCCCATCCCTCTCTCCCCCTACTTCTCTGAGATCCCATCCCTCTCTCCCCCTACTTATCTGAGATCCCCATCCCTCTCTCCCCCTACTTCTCTGAGATCCCATCCCTCTCTCCCCCTACTTATCTGAGATCCCATCCCTCTCTCCCCCTACTTCTCTGAGATCCCCATCCCTCTCTCCCCCTACTTCTCTGAGATCCCCATCCCTCTCTCCCCCTACTTCTCTGAGATCCCCATCCCTCTCTCCCCCTACTTCTCTGAGATCCCATCCCTCTCTCCCTCTACTTATCTGAGATCCCATCCCTCTCTCCCCCTACTTCTCTGAGATCCCCATCCCTCTCTCCCCCTACTTCTCTGAGATCCCATCCCTCTCTCCCCCTACTTATCTGAGATCCCATCCCTCTCTCCCCCTACTTCTCTGAGATCCCCATCCCTCTCTCCCCCTACTTATCTGAGATCCCATCCCTCTCTCCCCCTACTTCTCTGAGATCCCCATCCCTCTCTCCCCCTACTTATCTGAGATCCCCATCCCTCTCTCCCCCTACTTCTCTGAGATCCCCATCCCTCTCTCCCCCTACTTCTCTGAGATCCCATCCCTCTCTCCCCCTACTTCTCTGAGATCCCCATCCCTCTCTCCCCCTACTTCTCTGCGATCCCCATCCCTCTCTCCCCCTACTTCTCTGAGATTCCATCCCTCTCTCCCCCTACTTCTCTGAGATCCCATCCCTCTCTCCCCCTACTTCTCTGAGATCCCCATCCCTCTCTCCCCCTACTTCTCTGAGATCCCCATCCCTCTCTCCCCCTACTTCTCTGAGATCCCCATCCCTCTCTCCCCCTACTTCTCTGAGATCCCATCCCTCTCTCCCCCTACTTCTCTGAGATCCCATCCCTCTCTCCCCTACTTATCTGAGATCCCATCCCTCTCTCCCCCTACTTCTCTGAGATCCCATCCCTCTCTCCCCCTACTTCTCTGAGATCCCCATCCCTCTCTCCCCCTACTTCTCTGAGATCCCATCCCTCTCTCCCCCTACTTCTCTGAGATCCCCATCCCTCTCTCCCCCTACTTCTCTGAGATCCCCATCCCTCTCTCCCCTTACTTCTCTGAGATCCCATCCCTCTCTCCCTCTACTTATCTGAGATCCCATCCCTCTCTCCCCCTACTTCTCTGAGATCCCATCCCTCTCTCCCTCTACTTATCTGAGATCCCATCCCTCTCTCCCCCTACTTCTCTGAGATCCCCATCCCTCTCTCCCCTACTTCTCTGAGATCCCCATCCCTCTCTCCCCCTACTTCTCGAGATCCCCATCCCTCTCTCCCTTACTTCATCTGAGATCCCATCCCTCTCTCCCCCTACTTCTCTGAGATCCCCATCCCTCTCTCCCCTTATTTCTCTGAGATCCCATCCCTCTCTCCCCTACTTATCTGAGATCCCCATCCCTCTCTCCCCCTACTTCTCTGAGATCCCATCCCTCTCTCCCTCTACTTATCTGAGATCCCCATCCCTCTCTCCCCTACTTCTCTGAGATCCCCATCCCTCTCTCCCCCTACTTCTCTGAGATCCCCATCCCTCTCTCCCCCTACTTCTCTGAGATCCCCATCCCTCTCTCCCCTACTTCTCTGAGATCCCCATCCCTCTCTCCCCTACTTATCTGAGATCCCCATCCCTCTCCCCCTACTTCTCTGAGATCCCCATCCCTCTCTCCCCCTACTTCTCTGAGATCCCCATCCCTCTCTCCCCTACTTATCTGAGATCCCATCCCTCTCTCCCCCTACTTCTCTGAGATCCCATCCCTCTCTCCCCCTTACTTATCTGAGATCCCATCCCTCTCTCCCCCTACTTATCTGAGATCCCCATCCCTCTCTCCCTACTTATCTGAGATCCCCATCCCTCTCTCCCCCTACTTATCTGAGATCCCGATCCCCTCTCCCCTACTTATCTGAGATCCCCATCCCTCTCCCCTACTTATCTGAGATCCCATCCCTCTCCCCTACTTATCTGAGATCCCCATCCCTCTCTCCCCCTACTTATCTGAGATCCCATCCCTCTCTCCCCCTACTTATCTGAGATCCCCATCCCTCTCTCCCCTACTTCTCTGAGATCCCATCCCTCTCTCCCCTACTTATCTGAGATCCCCATCCCTCTCTCCCCTACTTATCTGAGATCCCCATCCCTCTCTCCCCTACTTCTCTGAGATCCCCATCCCTCTCTCCCCCTACGTTCTCTGAGATCCCCATCCCTCTCTCCCACTACTTCTCTGAGATCCCCATCCTCTCTCTCCCTACTTCTCTGAGATCCCCATCCCTCTCTCCCCTACTTCTCTG
>NW_027014348.1:0-13727 GCF_036934945.1 Oncorhynchus masou masou | reverse complement strand
TACACTCGCATTAACATCTGCTAACCATGTGTATGTGACAAATAAAATTTGATTTGATTTATCTTGGCAAAGGAGAAATGCTCACTAATAGAGATGTAAAATGTGAGCACAACATTTTAGAGAAGCTTTTTGGGTGTATGGACAATTTCTGGGATCTTTTATTTCGGCTCATGAAACATGGGACTCAGTATAAATGATTTCTATTCAGTTTAGTTTCAGATATTTTTCAGACTTTTTCCGATTTAGTTTAAATTTGATAAAAACATTTCTATTTGGTTTTTACATTATTTTGTTTCAGTTTAGTGTTTGTGACAGAAAGTAGCCTATGCATGGGAGGCTAGGAGCCATGTATGTATTGTAAGTTCTTCCCTGTTAGCTAGTGATAGCTAGTAGTCTCCTGTTAGCTAGTGATAGCTAGTAGTCTCCTGTTAGCTAGTGATAGCTAGTAGTCTCCTGTTAACTAGTGATAGCTAGTAGTCTTGGAAATCCCAGACCTAGAGTGACAGCACTACGTCTGGGGAGGATTTCAGATTCTTTTGGACATTTGTTTGAAAACAAATTGTTTCAAGGAGGGTCCTCTTCAGACAGGCAACTCTCCCAAACAAAATCCAGAGTTCGGGTAGGGGGGCCAAGCATGAACAGTCTAACTCTTTCCATAGCCTGTAGGCAGACATCTCAGAACGTTGGGATTCAAAACCAAAGTTTGCAGGCAAAACCTTTGCCGTGGTTTTAGTGAAGGTAGCTGATGCAAACTAGCAAAGGTAGACGATGCAAACTAGCAAAATGCAGATTTTTGTCAAATTTTTCACAAAAATTTGCTGATAGGGGAGACATTTGTTGGCATGTGGCCTGATTGATCCATTTATGCAGGCATTGGTTAAAATTGAGCCCTCCTTTTGTATTGCGGTGATCGTGCAGTTGAATGCAGTAATATTGCAGTGATTTTACTGTTTTGTGCGGTGATTGGATATATGCAGGGAATTGTTAATTTTGCAAAATAATTTGCAATTGCAGAATCTTAAATGTAAGACGAGATGTTCTTACATTTACATACTGCAGAAACACTGATGCAGAGCTGAGAGGGGTAACATTTTTGTGTCGGATATGGATGTGTAGAGAGAGGTAAAGTAACCAACTAGATATGGATGTGTAGAGGGAGGTAAAGTAACCAACTAGATATGGATGTGTAGAGTGAGGTAAGGTAACCTACTAGATATGGATGTGTAGAGGGAGGTAAGGTAACCTACTAGATGTGGATGTGTAGAGGGAGGTAAAGTAACCTACTAGATATGGATGTAGAGGAGGTAAGGTAACCTACTAGATATGGATGTGTAGAGGAGGTAAGGTAACCCACTAGATATGGATGTGTAGAGGAGGTAAGGTAACCCGCTAGATATGGATGTGTAGAGGAGGTAAGGTAACCTACTAGATATGGATGTGTAGGGAGGTAAGGTAACCTACTAGATATGGATGTGTAGAGGGAGGTAAGGTAACCTACTAGATATGGATGTGTAGAGGGAGGTAAGGTAACCTACTAGATATGGATGTGTAGAGGGAGGTAAGGTAACCTACTAGATATGGATGTGTAGAGGGAGGTAAGGTAACCTACTAGATATGGATGTGTAGAGGGAGGTAAGGTAACCTACTAGATATGGATGTGTAGAGGGAGGTAAGGTAACCTACTAGATATGGATGTGTAGAGGAGGTAAGGTAACCTACTAGATATGGATGTGTAGAGGAGGTAAAGTAACCTACTAGATATGGATGTGTAGAGGGAGGTAAAGTAACCCACTAGATATGGATGTGTAGAGGGAGGTAAAGTAACCTACTAGATATGGATGTGTAGAGGGAGGTAAAGTAACCCACTAGATATGGATGTGTAGAGGAGGTAAAGTAACCTACTAGATATGGATGTGTAGAGGGAGGTAAAGTAACCCACTAGATATGGATGTGTAGAGGGAGGTAAAGTAACCTACTAGATATGGATGTGTAGAGGAGGTAAAGTAACCCACTAGATATGGATGTGTAGAGGAGGTAAAGTACCTACTAGATATGGATGTGTAGAGGGAGTAAGGTAACCTACTAGATATGGATGTGTAGAGGGACGTAAAGTAACCTACTAGATATGGATGTGTAGAGGGAGGTAAAGTAACCCACTAGATATGGATGTGTAGAGGGAGGTAAAGTAACCTACTAGATATGGATGTGTAGAGGGAGGTAAAGTAACCCACTAGATATGGATGTGTAGAGGGAGGTAAAGTAACCTACTAGATATGGATGTGTAGAGGAGGTAAAGTAACCTACTAGATATGGATGAGGAGGTAAAGTAACCTACTAGATATGGATGTGTAGAGGGAGGTAAAGTAACCCACTAGATATGGATGTGTAGAGGGAGGTAAAGTAACCCACTAGATATGGATGTGTAGAGGGAGGTAAAGTAACCTACTAGATATGGATGTGTAGAGGGAGGTAAAGTAACCTACTAGATATGGATGTGTAGAGGGAGGTAAAGTAACCCACTAGATATGGATGTGTAGAGGGAGGTAAAGTAACCCACTAGATGTGGATGTGTAGAGGGAGGTAAGGTAACCTACTAGATGTGGATGTGTAGAGGGAGGTAAAGTAACCCACTAGATATGGATGTGTAGAGGGAGGTAAAGTAACCTACTAGATATGGATGTGTAGAGGGAGGTAAAGTAACCTACTAGATATGGATGTGTACAGAGCGAAGGCCTGCAGGCTGGTGAGCTCCTTGCCCCTGGTCTCCTCCACACTGTGACAGAAGATGTGTTCCCAGGCGTACAGTTTCAGCAGCTTGATGCCCCGCAGCAGCTCATTAGTCTTCTTTAACCGCTCACTGGAGTACTCCTTTAGGATGATACACACATCTGAATGACTGGAGTATTTCTCTACCAAAATACACGCAAACATCTGCATTGCTTGCTGTTTTCGTCTGGGTTTCTGTATAGGCACTTTGTGACATCTGCTAAATAAATGTGATTGATTGATTGATTGACTGAATGAATGACTGGAGTACTCGTGTACAGTATCATAACACAGACAAACAGAGTAGTCCTATACCATAGTACACACAAGTATGTCAGAACAATATGATTGCCATGAAAGATGCAGTATTTCATCTCAGACAATTAAGCCAGTGAGATACACACTGTATTATAGTAGCATGGTATTATAGAAATGAGCAGTGTATTTGGAGAGACAAAGCAGAAAGACAAAACTTTTTTCCCTTAACAATCCATTTGGTTATTATCAAGGTTATCCAAGGGTTCTGAGGTGTGTGTGTGTGTGTGTGTGTACACTGTAAAAGGACCACATCATTTAGAAGCATCATGACATATTCTGTAATCTCTCCCACGAGGAAGATAAAATCAAAACATACCCAGACTGTTTGCCAAGATGTGAAAACGTGTTAAAACATCAACCTTATTACCGTGTAATTACATAGTAATACCCACGTAACTACTATGTTGTTACTACAGTTATTACTGTGTAGTTACAAAGTAATAGGAGCAGCTTAATGTAAATACTGCCCATCTCTGGCCATGACTGTAAATCGCTTTGGATAAAAGTGTCAGCTAAATGGCATTTACAGTGCATTGGGAAAGTATTCAGACCACTTGACTTTTTCCATATTTTGCTACTTTACAGCCTTATTCTATAATGGATTAAATTGGTCCCACCCCCTCCTCATCAATCTACACACATAATGACAAAGCTCATTTATAAAAATGTATAAAAATGTTTTATTTTTAAATATCACATTTACATAAGTATTCAGACCCTTTAATCAGTACTTTGTTGAAGCACCTTTGACAGTGATTACAGCATCAAGTTTTCTTGGGTATGACGCTATAAGCTTGGCACACCTGTATTTGGGGAGTTTCTTCCATTATTCTCAGCAGATCCTGCCAAGCTCTGACAGGTTGGATGGGGACAAAGGCCCTTTCCCCCCGATTGCTCAGTTTGGCCAGGCGGCCAGCTCTAGGAAGAGTCTTGGTGGTTCCAGACTTCTTCCATTTAAGAATGATGGAGGCCACTGTGTTCTTGGGGACCTTCAATGCTGCAGACATTTTTTGGTAGCCTTCCCCAGATCTGTGCCTTGACACAATCCTGTCTCAGAGCTTTATGGGCAATTCCTTCGACCTCATGGCTTGGTTTTTGCTCATGCACTGTCAACTGTGGGACCTTATATAGACAGGTGTGTGCCTTTCCAAATCATCTCCAATCAATTGGATTTACCACAGGTGGACTCCAATCTAGTTGTAGAAACATTTCAAGGATGATAAATGGAAACAGGATGCACCTGGGCTCAATTTCGAGTCTCATAGCAAAGGATCTAAATACTTATGTACATAAGGTATTTCTGTTTTTATACATTTGAAAAATAGTTTACGCTTGATCATTTTGGGATATTGTGTGTAGATTGCTGAGGATTTTTAATTAATCCATTTTCGAACAAGGCTGTAATATAACAAAGATTGGGGAAAAAGTCAAGGGTTCTGAATACTTTCCTGAAGGCACTGTATCGGCACTGTATCACTCACCAGGGTGCTCTTCTGTGCTTGGGACAGCTTGGTGGCCACAAAGTACTGGACAGGGGCCAGTACAGCAATGACTGTGGCCCCAATCAAAGCACTGATCCCCAGGAGGTAGTAGAGCAGAATAACCCCCACAATGATCTGGAGAATACAATGCAGAATGTTGTTTGGGCCATGTTCAACCTTGGGAAATGTTGAGATCAGGGAAAATATTAGATTGCACTTGCAAGTTAGTGAACTCTCTCTCTCTCTCACTCTCTCTCTCTCTCTCTCAAACCTGAGGTTTGTAGGTTTTCAACTCAGCCCCTATTGAAGATACAGTGATATTGGTTGTGTTGCACTTCCTATGGCTTCCATTAGATGTCAACCGTCTTTAGAACATTGTTTGATGCTTCTACTATGAAGGGGGGCTGAATGAGAGCGGAATGAGTCAGAGGTCTGCCAGCAGCCACGAGCTCAGTCACACGCATTCACATGAGAGGTAGCTCCCATTCCATTGCTTTTCTACAGACAATGGAATTCTCAGGTTGGAACATTATTGAACATTTATGATAAAAACATCCTAAAGATTGATTCTATACATCATTTGATAAGTTTCTACGACCAGTAATATACATTTTTTTGGAATTTTCCGCTGGAGAGTTGCTCAGATTACTGCATAGAAAACTTGTGCTTTTTCCAATCAAAGTTTTTTGAAATCTGACACAGGGGTTGCATTAAGCGGAAGTTCCTCTAAAGTTCCATGCATAACAGTGTTGCCATCATCATTTATAAGCCCAATGGTATTTCGGTAGATTGATGTGGCTCTCTGCAAAATCACGGCATGTTTTGGAACTACTGAGACATAACACGCCAATATAAATATGAGATTTTTGGATTATAAATATGCACTTATCGAGAACAAAACAGACATGTATTGTGTAACATGGAAGTCCTATGAGTGTCATCTGATGAAGATCATCAAAGGTTAGTGATTAAACTTTATCTCTATTTGTGCTTTTCCTGGAAGCTCCTCTCTGATGGAAAAATGGCTGGGTTTTTTTCTGTGACTTTGTGGTGACCTAACATAATCATTTGTGGAGCTTCCACTGTAAAGAGCATTTTGAAATCAGACACTGTGGATGGATTAGCGAGAATTGTATCTTTAAAGTAGGTGCACTAATAACATTATGTCTGAGAAATTTGATTTTATGAGATTTATGTTAATTTTTATTTGGCACCTGCAATTTTGCAAGCTGTTGGTGAGGGGGGTTTCCAAAAGCTAGTGGAATTCCCAGGCATGAGTGTACCTGTCTCCACACTGACCTATGAGAGAGAGAGGTAGAGAGAAGCATGTCCATGTCCGAATATCCATACTAGCATACTACACTGAACAAAAGCCTACATCCCAACACTGCAGCAATTTCTAGCGATTTTACTGAGTTTACTGTTCATATTAGGTTTGGTCAGAGATACTTTAAAAAAACAGTCAGTATCTGGTGACCACCATTTTCCTACATCTGCAGTGGCGACATCTCCTTAGCATGAGTTGATCAGGGTGTTGATTGTGGCCTGTGGAATGTTGTCCCCACTACTCTTCAATGGCTATGTGAACTTGCACTGCATATTGATGGGAAATAGAACACTGTCGTACACGTCGATCCAGAGCTTCCCAAACATGCTCTCAGTGCATTCAAATTGCCATTGTGTAATGGTTCTCGTCTGGGTGAGAGGAGAAGCGGGGGCAAAGTGCAGCATGGTATTTTTGAGACATGTTTAGTGGCGATGATGAAAAAACACGGAACAATACAAAAACAACAAGCGGAGCGTTGAAAACCTCATACAAGCCTATCTTTTGACAACAAACACAGAGACCAGGAACAATCACCCACGAAATACTCAAAGAATATGGCTGCCTAAATATGGTTCCCAATCAGAGACAACGATAACCACCTGCCTCTGATTGAGAACCACTCCAGACAGCCATAGACTTTGCTAGATAACCCCACTGAAGCCACACGCCCTAACACCCCACCACCAAGACAAAACACACTTGCAATAAACCCATGTCACACCTGGCCTGACCAAATAAATTGAGACAAACACAATATATTACGACCAGGGCGTGACACATTGACTCATGTCAAATTGCCATCTGATAAAATGCAAATTGTGTTCATTACGCTCTTGAAAACTATGCCTGCCCAATTCATTCATCCTACCACCCCATCACTCTCCATTTGGCAAAATCAGACCATAAATTCATAATCCTCATGATTCTTGGCTTACAAACAAAAATAAAGCAGGAGGCCACCCAGTGACCTAGCTCAATATGGAAGTGGTTGTATTGTAGTCCGATACTGCAGTATGCTACAGGACTGTTTTGCCTAGCACAGACTGGGGTATATGTTCCAAGATTCATCCAAAGGCATTGAGGACTATACCAACTCAGTCGCGGCTGCATCAACAAGTGCATCGGTGACGTCGTCCCACCACCCAGTGAAGAATGCGTACATATCTCAACCCAGAAGCCATGGATTACAGGGCAACATCAACAGCACCGAGCTAAAGGTCAGAGCTGCCGCTTTCAAGGAGTAGGACACCCACTAATCGCTACACGCTAACATAGAAATCCCAGCTACTGCACCTCAAACAAACCGTCAAGACAGGACTAAGATTGAATCCTAGTTCACCTAGAAGCTCGGATCTGGCAGGGCTTGCAAATTTTTACGGACTGCCCAAGGGAAACCCAGACCACAGATCTTCCCAGTGGCGTTGAGCCTACCAGGCGAGGCTACGTGCAGCACTCATGCCGGCCCGAGCCAAAGCAACACAACATGCATGAGAACACCAGCTGTTTCAGGACTGACTGTGCGATCATGCTCGCCGTAGCCGATGTGAGAAGAACTTTAAACAGGTCAACATTCGCAAGGCCGCTGGGCTAGATGGATTACCAGGCGTGTACTCAAAGCATGTGTGGACCAACTGGCAAGTGTCTTCATTGATATTTTCAACGCCCTCTCCTGACCGAGTCTGTGTACCAGCATGTTCTCAAGCAGACGACCATAGTCCCTGTGCCCAAGAGAATGCGAAGGTATCCTGCCTAAATGACTACTGCCCCGTGGCACTCATGTCGGTGGCCACGGCTGCTTTGAAGGCGGGTCATAGACTCCACATCAACACCATCATCCCGGGGAACCTAGACCCACTACAGTTACAGCACACCGCTCCAACAGATCCACAGATGATGCAATCTCAATCGCACTCCACACTGCCCTTTCCACCTGAGACAAAGGAACACTTCTACAGTGGGAGAGCAAGTCATTTGACACATTGCCCGATTTTGCGGGTTTTCCTGCCCACAAAGCATGTAGAGGTCTGCAATTTTATCCTTAGGTACACTTCAACTTGTGAGAGCGGAATCTAAAACTACAATCCAGAAAATCACATTATATGATTTCAAGTAATTCATTTGCATTTTATTGCATGACATAAGTATTTGATACATCAGAAAAGCAGAACTTAATATTTGGTACAGAAACCTTTGTTTGCAATTAGAGAGATCATACATTTCCTGTAGATCTTGACCATGTTTGCACACGCTGCAGCTGGGATTTTGGCCCACTCCTCCATACAGACCTTCTCCAGATCCTTCAGGTTTTGGGGCTGTCGCTGGGCAATACGGACTTTCAGCTCCCTCCAAAGATTTTGTATTGGGTTCAGGTCTGGAGACTGGCTAGGCCACTCCAGGACCTTGAGATGCTTCTTACGGAGCCACTCCTTAGTTGCCCTGGCTGTGTGTTTCGGGTCGTTGTCATGCTGGAAGACCCAGCCACAACCCATCTTCAATGCTCTTACTGGGGGAAGGAGGTTGTTGGCCAAGATCTCGCGATACATGGCCCCATCCATCCTCCCCTCAATACGGTGCAGTCGCCCTGTCCCCCCTGTCGCCCTCCATGCTTCACGGTTGGGATGGTGTTCTTGGGGTTGTACTCATCCTTCTTCCTCCAAACACGGCGAGTGGAGTTTAGACCAAAAAGCTCTATTTTTGTCTCATCGGACCACATGGCCTTCTCCCATTCCTCTTCTGGATCATCCAGATGGTCATTGGCAAACTTCAGACGGGCCTGGATATGCGCTGGCTTGAGCAGGGGGACCTTTTGTGCGCTGCAGGATTTGAATCCATGACGGCATAGTGTGTTACTAATGGTTTTCATTGAGACTGTGGTCCCAGCTCTCTTCAGGTCATTGACCAGGTCCTGCCGTGTAGTTCTGGGCTGATCCCTCACCTTCCTCACGATCATTGCTGCCCCACGAGGTGAGATCTTGCATGGAGCCCCAGACCGAGGGTGATTGAACGTCATCTTGAACTTCTTCCATTTTCTAATAATTGCGCCAACAGTTGTTGCCTTCTCACCAAGCTGCTTGTGTAGGTCTACAATCTTGTCCCTGACATCCTTGGAGAGCTCTTTGGTCTTGGCCATGGTGGAGAGTTTGGAATCTGATTGCTTGATTGTTTCTGTGGACAGGTGTTTTTTATACAGGTAACAAACTGAGATTAGGAGCACTCCCTTTATGAGTGTCGAAAGAGAAAGATACATTTTTCCGATTGAGAGGGGTCAAATACTTATTTCCCTCATTACAATGCAAATCAATTTATAACATTTTTGATTTTTTTGTTGTTATTCTGTCTCTCACTGTTAAAATAAACCTACCATTAAAATTATAATCTGATCATTTCTTTGTCAGTGGGCAAACGTACAAAATCAGGGGATCAAATACTTTTTTCCCTCACTGTACATTGGCTCGGTACCTCGTTATTGTTATGGAATTTTATTGTGTTACTTTTCATTTTATTTTTTACTTTAGTTTATTTGTAAATATTTTCTGAACTCTATTTCTTGAACTACATTGTGGGTTAATGGCTTGTAAGTATGCATTTCACTGTAAGATCTACATCTGTGAAATTTGATTTGTTCACAAAGTTGACATCAGCAAACTGCTCATCCATACGTTGCCATAACATCTGCCGGGTACAGTTGAAACCGGGATTCATCCGTGAAGAGCCATCGAAGGTGAGCATTTGCCAACTGAAGTCGGTTACGACACCAAACAATGCAGATGAGCTTCCCTTAGACGGTTTCTGACAGTTTGGATGGATGTATTATCTTGGCAAAGGAGAAATGCTCACTAACAGGGATGTAAACAAATTTCTGCACAAAATTTGAGCGAAATAAGCTTTTTGTGCATATAGAACATTTCTGGGATCTTTTATTTCAGCTCATGAAACATGGGACCAACACTTTACATGTTACGTTTATATTTTTGTGTGTTTTCCCCAAACACCTTCCTTCCATTTCCATGTATAGGTTTAGAGATGGGCTATGAGAGATCATCACTCCTTAACATTAATTATACATGCCATGGAGCATAAACCTGAAGGTCACACTGTTCTAATATACAGTATGCCATACATTTATATCAAATCCATAGTGCTTCTCCTGCTGTGCTTCTTTTCTGCCCATCTGTCTTTTCTACCCTTGTGACTCATATCCTGCCTTTGATATAGTAGATTATAATAGAATACACTGTAATGGAAAACGGTCATTTATACTGTAATTTTGGATATTATCAACAGTAAAATACTGTGAAACAGTTTACTGCAGCGTACTGTAAATTATGGTACATTGTGGGAAGATTTGTGGACGGGGAAATAATTTATATATTTCGAATGATTCTTCAAGTCCATCCGACAGAAACCAGTACCGTACTGTAGTTTTAGAGTTCCAAAAACCTTTTGACCACACTGTAAAAAAATCCTGGCAGGATTCTGCTGTCAATTATGTTCCATAGGCCCACAGAATGCCTTCTCTGTAGCATATTTTGGCCCACTTTTGATCTCTTCATGTTGGCCATCTAAAATGATTATCAATACCTTGCTCTTGTTATAGCTTTTAGAAATATACAGTATATTATTGGTAAACTTTACAGTAATGTACTGTTAAACTAAAGTTTCTTTGGAATTTACGGAAACATACTGTACCTTGATTTACAGTAACTTACAGGTAACTGGCTGCCGGTAAGTTACTGTCAAAACAACAGATTTGATATTGAACAGAACAGGGCTCCGGGCAGCCGAGCGGAAATGGAGGAAAACTCGCCTCCCTGTGGACCTGGCATCCTTTCACTCCCTCCTCTCTACATTTTCCTCCTCTGTCTCTGCTGCTAAAGCCACTTTCTACCACTCTAAATTCCAAGCATCTGCCTCTAACCCTAGGAAGCTCTTTGCCACCTTCTCCTCCCTCCTGAATCCTCCTCCCCTCCCCCCCCCCCCTCTCTGCAGATGACTTCGTCAACCATTTTGAAAAGAAGGTCGACGACATCCGATCCTCGTTTGCTAAGTCAAACGACACCGCTGGTTCTGCTCACACTGCCCTACCCTGTGCTCTGACCTCTTTCTCCCCTCTCTCTCCAGATGAAATCTCGCTTCTTGTGACGGCCGGCCGCCCAACAACCTGCCCGCTTGACCCTATCCTCCTCTCTTCTCCAGACCATTTCCGGAGACCTTCTCCCTTACCTCACCTCGCTCATCAACTCATCCCTGACCGCTGGCTACGTCCCTTCCGTCTTCAAGAGAGCGAGAGTTGCACCCCTTCTGAAAAAACCTACACTCGATCCCTCCGATGTCAACAACTACAGACCAGTATCCCTTCTTTCTTTTCTCTCCAAAACTCTTGAACGTGCCGTCCTTGGCCAGCTCTCCCGCTATCTCTCTCAGAATGACCTTCTTGATCCTAATCAGTCAGGTTTCAAGACTAGTCATTCAACTGAGACTGCTCTTCTCTGTATCACGGAGGCGCTCCGCACTGCTAAAGCTAACTCTCTCTCCTCTGCTCTCATCCTTCTAGACCTATCGGCTGCCTTCGATACTGTGAACCATCAGATCCTCCTCTCCACCCTCTCCGAGTTGGGCATCTCCGGCGCGGCCCACGCTTGGATTGCGTCCTACCTGACAGGTCGCTCCTACCAGGTGGCGTGGCGAGAATCTGTCTCCTCGCCACGCGCTCTCACCACTGGTGTCCCCCAGGGCTCTGTTCTAGGCCCTCTCCTATTCTCGCTATACACCAAGTCACTTGGCTCTGTCATAACCTCATGGTCTCTCCTATCATTGCTATGCAGACGACACACAATTAATCTTCTCCTTTCCCCCTTCTGATGACCAGGTGGCGAATCGCATCTCTGCATGTCTGGCAGACATATCAGTGTGGATGACGGATCACCACCTCAAGCTGAACCTCGGCAAGACGGAGCTGCTCTTCCTCCCGGGGAAGGACTGCCCGTTCCATGATCTCGCCATCACGGTTGACAACTCCATTGTGTCCTCCTCCCAGAGCGCTAAGAACCTTGGCGTGATCCTGGACAACACCCTGTCGTTCTCAACTAACATCAAGGCAGTGGCCCGTTCCTGTAGGTTCATGCTCTACAACATCCGCAGAGTACGACCCTGCCTCACACAGGAAGCGGCGCAGGTCCTAATCCAGGCACTTGTCATCTCCCGTCTGGATTACTGCAACTCGCTGTTGGCTGGGCTCCTGCCTGTGCCATTAACTTCTTGAAACTCCCATCCCGGATCCGGGATTGTGACTAAAGCCTCAGGCTCATTAGCATAACGCAACGTTAACGATTTCTGAAAATCGCAAATAAAATGAAAATAATGCGTCTGCTCTCAAGCTTAGCCTTTTCTTAACAACACTGTCATCTCAGATTTTCAAAATATGCTTTTGAACCATAGAAATTGACTAATTTGTGTAAGAGTATGCAAAGCTAGCATAGCATTTTGAGTAGCATTTAGCACGCAACATTTTCACAAAAACCAGATAACCAAATAAATAAAATCATTTACCTTTGAAGAGCTTCTGATGTTTTCAATGAGGAGACTCTCAGTTACATACCAAATGCGCAGTTTTTCCTGAAAGCGTCTGTGTGTAGGAGAAATCGTTCCGTTTTCTACATTGCGTCTGGCTACCGAAACGACCCGAAAATTCAGTCACCTACAACGTAAAACTTTTCCGGATTAACTACATAATATCGACCGAAACATGGCAAGCGTTGTTTGGAATCAATCCTCAAGGTGTTTTTCACATATCTCTTCATTGATATGCAGTTCGTGGAAGCTTGCTTTCCTCTCTGTATCGCATGGAAAAATACTGGCAGGTGACTTTGCGCACCAATTTCGGCGCAGGACACCGGGCGGACACCTGGTAAATGTGGTCTCTTATGGTCAATCTTCCAATGATCTGCCTACAAATACGTCACAATGCTGCAGACACCTTGGGAAACGACAGAAAGGGCAGGCTCATTCCTCTCGCATTCACAGCCATATAAGGAGACAATGGAAAACAGAGCCTCAAAAATCCTTGTCATTTCCTGGATGCCATCTCATCTTGGTTTTGCCTGAAGCTCACGTTCTAGGGCACGCACAGAGAATATCTTGGTATTTCTGGACACGTCAGAGTGTTTTCTTTCGAATGGTATCAATTATATGCATAGTCGAGCATCTTTTTGTGACAAAATATCTTGTTTAAAACGGGAACGTTTTTCATCCAAAAATGAAATAGCCCCCATAGATGTAAGCCCTACAACTCATCCAGACGCGCAGCCCGTCCCTGGTGTTCAACCTCCCAAGTTCTCTCACGTCACCCGCTCCTCCGCTCTCTCCACTGGCTTCCAGTTGAAGCTCGCATCCGCTACAAGACCATGGTGCTTGCCTGCGGAGCTGTGAGGAACGGCACCACAGTACCTCCAGGCTCTGATCAGGCCCTACACCCAAACAAGGGCACTGCGTTCATCCACCTCTGGCCTGCTCGCCTCCCTACCATTGAGGAAGTACAGTTCCCGCTCAGCCCAGTCAAAACTGTTCGCTGCTCTGGCCCCCCAATGGTCGAGACAAACTCCCTCAGCAGGACAGCGGAGTCAGTCACACCTTCCCGGAGCACCTGAAACCCCACCTCTTCAAGGAATACCTAGGATAGGATAAAGTAATCCTTCTCACCACCCCCCCTTAAATGATTTAGATGCACTATTGTAAAGTGGCTGTTCCACTGATGTCCAGAAGGTGAATTCACCAATTTGTAAGTCGCTCTGGATAAGAGCGTCTGCTAAATGACTTAAATGTAAATGTAAATGTTA
>NW_027014347.1:0-13729 GCF_036934945.1 Oncorhynchus masou masou | reverse complement strand
AATGCAATCTCTATTGCACTCCACACTGCCCTTTCCCACCTGGACAAAAGGAACACCTATGTGAGAATGCAATAGAGATTGCATTATCTGTGGATCTGTGGGGCTGTATGCAAATTGGAGTGTATGTAGGGTTTCTGGGACAATGGTGTTATTGTCAGCCATGGCCAGCCTTTCAAAGCACTTCCTGGCTACAGAAGTGAGTGCTATGGGTCGGTAGTCATTTAGGCAGAGAATTGTAAGGGAATTCTGCCCTATGTGCACATAAGTGACCACAGGACATTGACTACAGCTCAGCGTTCAACACATTTACATTACATTTAAGTCATTTAGCAGACGCTCTTATCCAGAGCGACTTACAAATTGGTGAATTCACCTTCTGACATCCAGTGGAACAGCCACTTTACAATAGTGCATCTAAATCATTTAAGGGGGGGTGAGAAGGATTACTTTATCCTATCCTAGGTATTCCTTGAAGAGGTATAGTGCCATAGTGCCACCATAGTGCCCTCAAAGCTCATCACTAAGCTAAGGTCCCTGGGACTAAACACCTCCCTCTGCAACTGGATCCTAAACTTCCTGACGGGCCAACCACAGGTGGTAAGGGTAGGTAACAACACATCCGCCACACTGATCCTCAACAGGAGTGCTTGCTCAGTCCCCTCCTGCACTCCCTGTTCACTCATGACTGCATGGCCGGGCATGACTCCAACATCATCATTAAGTTTGCTGATGACACAACAGTGGTAGGCCTGATCACCTACAAGACGAGACAGCCAATAGGGAGGAGGCAGAAACCTGGCCGTGTGGTGTCAGGACAACAACTTCAAGACAAAGGAGATGATTATGGACTACAGGAAAAGGAGGACCGAGCACGCCCCCATTCTCATCGATGGGGCTGAAGTGGAGCAGTCTGAGAGCTTCAAGTTCCTTGGTGTCCCTATCACCAACAAATTACCATGGTCCAAACACACCAAGACAGTCTTGAACAGGGCACGACAAAGATTATTCCCCCTCAGGAGACTGAAAATATTTGGCATGGGCCCTCAGATCCTCAAAAAGTTCTACAGCTGCATCATCGAGAGCATCCTGACTGGTTGCATCACTGCCTGGTACGGCAATTGCTCTGCCTCCAACCGCAAGGCACTACAGAGGCTAGTGCGTACGGCCCAGTACATCACTGGGGCTAAGCTTCCTGCCATCCAGGACCTCTATACCAGTTGGTGTCAGAGGAAGGCCCTAAAAATTGTCAAAGACTCCATCTACCCTAGTCATAGACTGTTCTCTCTGTTACCGCACAGTAAGCGGTACCAGACGCTCAAGTCTAGTTCCAAAAGACTTCTTAATAGCTTCTACCCCAATCCATAAGACTCCTGAACAGCTAATCAAATGGCTACCCAGACTATTTGCACCCCCCCCTTTTTTTACACTGCTGCTACTCTCTGTTTATTTATGCGTAGTCATTTTAACTCTACCGACATGTACAGATTACTTGTAGTTTTTCATGTTGTTTGTCTGTAATTTTGTAAGTAAGCATATGTTGTGTTGCTACCATGTTGTTGTCATGTTGTGTTGCTACCATGCTGTGTTGTCATGTTTTTCTGCCTTGTTATGTTGTTGTCTTAGGTCTCTCTTTATGTAGTGTTGTGTCTCTCTTGTTGTGATGTGTGTTTTGTCCTATATTTATATTGTACTATTATTATTTTTATCCCAGGCCCCGTCCCCGCAGGAGGCCTTTTGCCCTTTGGTAGGCCGTCATTGTAAATAAGAATAATGTTCTTAAATGACTTGCCTAGTTAAATAAAGGTTATATAAAATAAATAAATAAATAAAACATTTCACTGTAAGGTCTACCTGTTGTATTCGGCACAAATGACAAATAAAGTTTTATTTGATTTAGTATATTCCTCACCGTGAAAACAGTTGATGGGACTGTAAAACTGGTCATTTAGCTAATAATCATTGGTAGTGATAGGCGAAACCATTCTATTTAAATAGTTCATGGCCAAATCAACTAAAATCCACTGAAATCAACTCGATATACGGTTTGACCTTACTTAAAGGTGATTTGGCCATTTTAAAAGGTTTGTTTATATTTAGAACAGATTTGTAATATTTGTAAAACATCACTTACTCATTCTGCTACTAATTCAAGCTACTAATTCAAGCTAACTTAATTCATGCTGCCACTGATTTGAAAGAAAAAAGAAGTTGCAAATCTCTTAAATTACTTTTCCTTATCTCATTTGCAGTAATGTCAGCATTCAATTATCACCTTACAAGATCTGAATCAAAACCCTTGGTAAACCCTCATTTAATATCATTTATTTTAATGCTGCTACTTATTTAAAGCCATTTCAGGCATTTCTAAGCAGTTTTTATGAAACCTATTTCATGAGGAAATTGAAATGACCAATTAATTGTCTTTCCTGTAAATGAGCCCACATTGATCAACTAAGAGTTTACCGTGAAATGTTTGGAAAGTTCAAACAAAAATATGCTGATACTTTACCTCAAAGGCAATCTTCTACAAATGTATTATGTGCTACTTACTCACCTCTCTACAGCAAGCAAACATACTGAACAATGTATGTGGTGTTGGATAAAGGAGTACAACACGATGGGTGTTGCCGCTCTTTGACTTGTTCTGACTGGTGTTCATATTCAAGCTACAAAAAACACCTCAGTTAACCCTAATTTCCCCTCTATAAAATAGAATGACCTTGCTCAGTATATTACTGTGTGTCACACCCTGACCATAGTTTGCTTTGTATGTTTCTATGTTTTGTTTGGTCGGGGTGTGATCTGAGTGGGCATTCTATGTTGTGTGTCTAGTTTGTCTGTTTCTGTGTTTGGCCTGATATGGTTCTCAATCAGAGGCAGGTGTTAGTCATTGTCTCTGATTGGGAACCATATTTAGGTAGCCTGTTTGGTGTTGGGTTTTGTGGGTGATTGTTCCTGTTCCTGTCTTTATGTCTGTCGTGTGTTAGTTTGCACCAGTATCAGGCTCTTTCGGTTTTTCTGTATTACGTTTTTGTATTGGATTTGTGTTCACGTTGTTTTCATTAAACATGGATCGCAATAGCCACGCCGCATTTGGTCTGACTCTCTTTCACCTATAGAAAACCGTGACACTGTGATTGATCAATAGTGCTTAAACTAATTTAAACTAATACAAAATCCTGTCATACAATAACTTTGGCTTTATTCAGCTACCTCATTTCTTGGCTGTAACATGAGCATGTAAAAAATGTCATGTTTCCAGGGAATGGCTTTAGCGGCAAAATTGTATTTTTCTGATCATTTAAGAAAATATCTTTCTTGCATCTTTTATTGTGTTTTTAAACATAATAATAATGTGTTGCCAAAACTGGAAGTTATTTTGCAGTTTTTTACTTCGGTAGGGAAGAAGTGACATGATACAAAACAATTATACCACACCGGCACCATTATAGATAGTATATTAAAATAGTTAAGTATATTTTATTCAATTTCCATTATCATACTGTATCTGTAATTAGTGTATCTATTCTAAATACATGGGTAATAAGAAGTTCTGACGGTCAGATGTGGAAATTAGTGCAGAAATTTTGGAGGCCACTTTCTCAAATTTAAGTATGTAGTTATGTATTGTGTATTATGTTATGTTGTGTATTAACATTCAGAGGGATAAAGTCCACAGACAAATGTTGAAATACAGGAGAAGATAAGCAAGAAGCTGGACATGAAGTTATGAGGATGTAGAAGTGAACATTGTTTTTACAAACACAATGTAATAACTTTTCATAACTTAACAAGAAGAGAACCTTTGGGATCAACATTTTCAATAAAGTGTTTATTTCCAGTCTTGTGAAATGTTGAGCATGGACAACACTTCCCTTCACAAACATACAGTACCTACTTTAAGACATAATAACAAAGAAACATGGTGAAGGGTGAAAGTAAAGAGTCACATCCTAATATATGTACTAATCAGTCACACCTGACCTTTAAACTCTGTCATAGCTAAATACAGTAGACCAAAACACTGTTTTTACAATCATGTTGGAATAATGGAGCACCTACTGTGTGGGGAGCACCAGGTTCTCTGTCACAACTGAATTCAACATTATTTGTTTGGGTTTATTTCTAATAAAAAGTATGACATGGTCTAAATAATCTAAGGTCCAGGGACTCAGGGAGTTTAATATTAAAAGCTGTTATTAACTGGACATAGAGCATATTACAAACATGTATGTGTTTCATCAGAGTGAATGTCATGGTGGATAGACAGTGAATCGACCTGGAATAACCTCATTCTAAAACTTCTCATTCTGAGACTAAGCAGGGCCTGAGCCCTAGGACCATGCCTTAGGTGTCAGGGGTGCGTACTGGCGGCAGAGAAGTCAGGCGCAGCAAAAACTGTGTTACAATGGCACAGTTTAATAATAAAAGCACAGTAAACAGAACAATCAATACAATGGGTACAAAACCCGTCGCACACCAGAAATAACGTGCACAAGCACTTACAATAAACAATTCCAGACAAGGACATGGCGGTAACAGAGGGTTAAATAAACAACATGTAATGATGGATTGAAAACAGGTGTGTGGGAAGACAAGACAAAACAAATGGAAAATGAAAAATGGATCAAAAATGGCTAGAAGACCGGCGACGCCAACCGCCGTACGCCGCCCGAACAAGGAGAGGAGCCAACTTCCGCGGAAGACATGACAGTACCCCTCCCTTGACGCGCGGCTCCAGCAGCTCGCCGACACCGACCTTGGAGACGACCCGGAGGACGAGGTGCAGGGAAATCCGGACGAAGACTGTGGAACTCCTGCAGCATTGAAGGGTCCAACATGTCTTCGACCGGAACCCAGCACCTTTCCTCCAGACCATACCCCTCCCACTCCACGAGATACTGAAGGTCCCTCGCCCGATGCCTCGAATCCAGTATGGAACGAGACGGAGTACGCCGGGGCCCCCTTGATGTCGGGGAGCGGGCCAGCCACCACTGGCCTGAGGAGAGACACATGGAACGAGGGGTTAATATGGTAATCGGGGGGAAGCTGTAACCTATAACGAACCTCGTTCCCTCTCCTCAGGACTTTAAATGGCCCCACAAACCATGGACCCAGCTTCCGGCAGGGCAGGCGGAGGGGCAGGTTTCCGTGAACCGATCCAGGTGAACCGATCCACAATGACCAGGATCACGGGGTTACCCTGTGAGGGGGACCGGTAAGAAAATCCACCGACAGGTGCGACCAAAGCCGTTGTGGAACGGGTAAGGTGTGTAGCCCCCATCTGGGCAGGTGCCTAGGAGCCTTGCACTGGGCGCACACCGAGCAGGAGATAACATAAACCCTCACGTCCTTAGCCAAGGTAGGCCACCAGTACCTCCCGCTCAAACAGCGCACTGTTCGACCAATCCCAGGATGACCAGAGGAGGGTGAAGTGTGGGCCCAATAGATTAACCGGTCACGAACAGCAGACGAGATGTACAGATGCCCAGTGAGACACTGAACGGGAGAGGGCTCTGCATGTAACGCCTGCTCAATGTCCGCGTCCAGCTCCCACATTACCGGCACCACCAGGCAGGAGGCTGGGAGTATGGGAGTGGGATCCATGGGCCGCTCCTCTGTGTCATACAGCCGGGACAATGCGTCTGCCTTCACGTTCTGGGAGCCTGGTCTGTAGGAAAGGGAGAACACAAAATGGGTGAAAAACATGGCCCACCTTGCCTGGGGGGGTTCCAGTATTCTCGGTTCCCGGATGTACTCCAGATTGCGGTGGTCAGTACAGATGAGAAAAGGGTGTCTAGCCTCCTCCTAGCCAATGTCTCCACGCCTTCAAGGCCTTGATGACAGCCAACAGCTCCCGGTTCCCCAATGTCATAGTTTCGTTCCGCTGGGCTGAGGTTCTTCGAGAAGAAGGCACAGGGGCGGGCTTCGGTGGCGTACCCGAGCGCTGAGAGAGCACAGCTCCTATCCCAGCCTCGGGCACATCCACCTCCACTATGAACGCCAAAGAGGGGATCCGGATGGGCCAGCACGGGAGTTGAGGTAAACAGAGCCCTCAGGTGACCAAAAGCCCTGTCCGCCTCAGCGACCACTGCAAACGTACCGGGCCCCCCTTCAGCAGTGAGGTAATGGGAGTTGTAGTTGGCAAATCCTAAGAACCGCTGTACCTCCTTTAATGGTGGGAGTCGGATAATTACGCACGGCAGAAATGCAGTCACCATCTCCACCCCTGAGGTTGAAATGCGGTACCCTGGGAAGGAGTCGGACTGTTGGAAGAACAGGTATTTCTCAGCCTTAACGTACAGGTCATGCTCCAACAGGTGACCAAGCACCCTGCGCACCAGGGACACTTGCTCGGCGCATGTAGCGGAGTATATCAGAAGGTCATCAATATACTCCACATACACCCTGCTCGCTGCAGGCCCCTGAAAATTTCATCTACAAAGGCTTGGAAGACTGATGGCGTATTCATTAACCCGTACGGCATGACGAGCTTACTCATAGTGCCCTGAGAAGGTACTGAAAGCCGTCTTCCACTCGTCACCCTCCCGGATACGCAACAGGTTGTAAGCGCTCCGAGGATCTAGATTGGTGAAGAAGCGCGCCCATGCATTGACTCAATCGCTGTGGCTGTGGCGGTAGCGGGAAACTATACCTCACAGTGATCTAGTTCAGACCTCGATAGTCAATACATGGGCGGAGGAGACCGGTGAAGTGGAGGTCCGAATGTCACAACTTGCAGACTTGTTTACGTGTTGCTGTGCGTTTTGTTGCCAACCTTACTTTGCTACCTGACAGCTTTGCGGGTTTTTACTTTTTAATTATCATTTATATTTTTGGTTTTTCCTTCACTCAACTTTTCATTCAACTTTTCACTCCGGATGCTTTATCTGGACATGGTTCGATCAGGACCTCCAACAGCCGAAGCTAAGTAGTAACATTAACATGATGCTTTTGTCACTTCTAGGTTAGACTACTGCAATGCTCTACTTTCCGGCTCCCCGGATAAAGCACTAAATAAACTTCAGTCAGTGCTAAATGCGGCTGCTAGAATCCTGACTAGAACCCAAAAATTTGATCATATTACTCCAGTGCTAGCCTCCATACACTGGCTTCCTGTCAAAGCAAGGGCTGATTTCAAGGTTTTAATGCTAACCTACAAAGCATTACATGGGCTTGCTCCTACCTATCTCTCTTATTTGGTCCTGCCGTACATACCTACACGTACGCTACGGTCACAAGACACAGGCCTCCTAATTGTCCCTAGAATTTCTAAGCAAACAGCTGGAGGCAGGGCTTTCTCCTATAGAGCTCAATTTTTATGGAACGGTCTGCCACCCCATGTCAGAGACGCAAGCTCGGTCTCAAACTTTAAGTCTTTACTGAAGACTCATCTCTTCAGTGGTTCATATGATTGAGTGTAGTCTGGCCCAGGAGTGTGAAGGTGAACGGAAAGGCTCTGGAGCAACGAACCACCCTTGCTGTCTCTGCCTGTCCGGTTCCCCTCTTTCCACTGGGATTCTCTGCCTCTAACCCTATTACAGGGGCTGAGTCACTGGCTTACTGGGGCTCACTCATGCCGTCCCTGGAAGGGGTGCGTCACCTGAGTGGGTTGATTCACTGATGTGGTCATCCTGTCTGGGTTGGCGCCCCCCTTGGGTTGTGCCATGGCGGAGATCTTTGCGGGCTATACTCAGCTTTGTCTCAGGATGGTAAGTTGGTGGTTGAAGATATCCCTCTAGTGGTGTGGGGGCTGTGCTTTGGCAAAGTGGGTGGGGTTATATCCTTCCTGTTTGGCCCTGTCCGGGGGTGACCTCGGATGGGGCCACAGTGTCTCCTGACCCCTCCTGTCTCAGCCTCCAGTATTTATGCTGCAGTAGTTTATGTGTCGGGGGCTGGGGTCAGTTTGTTATATCTGGAGTACTTCTCCTGTCCAATTCGGTGTCCTGTGTGAATCTAAGTGTGCGTTCTCTAATTCTCTCCTTCTCTCTCTCGGAGGACCTGAGCCCTAGGACCATGCCCCAGGACTACCTGACATGATGACTCCTTGCTGTCCCCAGTCCACCTGGCCGTGCTGCTGCTCCAGTTTCAACTGTTCTGCCTTATTATTATTCGACCATACTGGTCATTTATGAACATTTGAATATCTTGGCCATGTTCTGTTATAATGTCACGCCTTGGTCTTAGTATTTTGTGTTTTAGTTTATTAGTTAGTCAGACCAGGGTGTGACATGGGGTTATTATGTATTGTGTTTTCGTATTGGGGTTTGTAGTGTCTGGGATTGTAGCTGATTAGGGGTGTGTGTGTGTTAAATAGGTTGGCTGCCTGAGGCGGTTCTCAATCAGAGTCAGGTGATTCTCGTTGTCGCTGATTGGGAACCGTATTTTGGTAGCCTGGTTTTCGCTTTGTATTTCGTGGGTGATTGTTCCTGTCTCTGTGTAGTGTGCACCAGTCAGGCTGTAATTGGTTTCACGTTCTGTTTGTTATTTTTGTATTTATTAGTTATTCGTGTATAGTTCGTTCGTTTTGTCTTCACTAAATAAACATGAGTAACTTACACACTGCATTTCGGTCCGACTCTCCTTCAACTAAAGAAGAACGCCGTTACAGAATCACCCACCACACTTGGACAGAGCAGCGTGTCAACAGGCAGGAGCAGCGCAAACAGGAGCAGCGTGTTAACAGGCAGCGACGGCTGGAGCAGCAAAGGGAGGAGGAATTATTCGAAGAATGGACATGGGAAGACGTGCTGGATGGTAAAGGTTGCTACACTTGGGAGGAGATATTGGCCGGAAGAAATCGCCTCCCATGGCAACAGGTGGAGGCACTAAGGAGAGCAGAGGCAGCCGGAGATAGGAGCCGACGATACGAGGGAACACGGTTGGCAAGGAAGCCCGAAAAGCAGCCCCAAAATTTTTTTGGGGGGGGGCTATCAGGGAGTATGGCTGCGTCAGGTAGGAGACCTGCGCAATCTCCCTGTGCGTACCGGAGGGCTAGAGAGACCGGGCAGGCACCGTGTTATGCAGTGGTGCGCACGGTGTCCCCAGTGCGGGTGCATAGCCCGGTGCGGTATATTTCAGCTCCGCGTATCGGCCGGGCTAGATTGAGCGTCGAGGCAAATGCTATGAAGCCGGCTCTACGCATCCGGTCTCCAGTGCGTCTCCTTGGGCCGGTTTACATGGCACCAGCCTTGCGCTCGGTGTCTCCGGTTCGCCTACATAGCCCAGTGCGGGCTATTTCTCCTCACAGCACTGGCAGGGCAACCGAGAGTATTCAACCAGGTAAGGTTGGGCAGGCTCGGTGCTCAAGAGCTCCAGTGCGCCTGCACGGTCCGGTCTATCCAGAACCACCTCCACACCCCAGCCCTCCAGTAGCAGCTCCCGCACTAGGCTTCCTGTGCGTGTCCTCGGCCAAATACCACCAGTGCCAGCACCACGCATCAGGCCTTCAGTGCGCCTCGCCTGTTCAGCGCAGCCAGCGCTTCCTCCCTCTCCTGCGCTGTCGGAGTCTCCCGTCTGTTCAGCGGTTCTAGAGCCTTCCTCCTCTACAGCGCTGCCGGGGCCTCCTGTCTGTATAGAGCAGCCTGAGCTGCCAGTCTACATGCAGCAGCCAGAGCTGTCAGTTTGTATAGAGCAGCCTGTTCCGGGTTGGAGCGGCGGTCGCATCTACACTTCGGTCCGCAGGTAGTATAACTTTTCATTACATTTTCATTACATTTCATTATAGTACAACGGTTTGATTTGTCTAATCTTAGCAATTTCTTCCTAGCTAGCTACATAGCCGTCTTTGTATCAAAGATAATTGCGTAATTATCGTATTTCGTCGTCTAACGTAGTCTACACTGCTATCTGCCCAGCAGCTAGCTAACGTCCACCGTCTACTAGCACTGTAGAAACTATTACACTCAACTGAACGACTCGATTAGTGTAGTGTTAGCTAGCTACATAGTTGTCTTTGCTGTCTTCGTATCCAAGATAATTGTGTAGTTTAGAGTGTGTAGACTTAGAGTGATTATCTTAATTTACCGAGGTTAGCTAGCCAGCTATTTGTCGTCCTTAACGTAGGAGATACTGCTAGCTAGCTAGCCAACAACTAGCCAACGTCTACCGAATTGAACTTCAACTACCCGGTCAACATTCCGCTTCGCTCCACAGGTAGTATCACATTTTCATTTCACTTCATTACAGTACAACGGTTTGATTTGTTTGATCGTAGCTAGCTAGCTACATAGCCGTCTTTGTATCTAAGACAATTGTGTAGTCTAGAGCGATTTTCTAGGTTAGCTAGCCAGCTATTGTCGTTCTTTTAACGTAACGTAACGTAATCAACACTGCTAGCTAGCCAGCTAGCCCCCAAATAGCAGCACTGTAGAAACTATTACACTCGGCAGAACGACTTGATTAGTGTAGTGTCAACAACGCAGCCACTGCCAGCTAGCCTACAAAGTCAACAACGTAGCCACTGCCAGCTAGCCTACTCCAGCAGTACTGTATCATTTCAATCATTTTAGTCAATAAGATTCTTGCTACGTAAGCTTAACTTTCTGAACATTCGATAAGTGTAGTCCACTTGTCATTCCAATCTCCTTTGCATTAGCGTAGCCTCTTCTGTAGCCTGTCAACTATGTGTCTATCTATCCCTGTTCTCTCCGCTCTGCACAGACCATACAAACGCTCCACACCGCGTGGCCGCGGCCACCTAATCTGGTGGTCCCAGCGCGCACGACCCACGTGGAGTTCCAGGTCTCCGGTAGCCTCTGGAACTGCCGTTCTGCGGCCAACAAGGCAGAGTTCATCTCAGCCTATGCCTCCCTCCAGTCCCTCGACTTCTTGGCACTGACGGAAACATGGATCACCACAGACAACACTGCTACTCCTACTGCTCTCTCTTCGTCCGCCCACGTGTTCTCGCACACCCCGAGAGCTTCTGGTCAGCGGGGTGGTGGCACCGGGATCCTCATCTCTCCCAAGTGGTCATTCTCTCTTTCTCCCCTTACCCATCTGTCTATCGCCTCCTTTGAATTCCATGCTGTCACAGTTACCAGCCCTTTCAAGCTTAACATCCTTATCATTTATCGCCCTCCAGGTTCCCTCGGAGAGTTCATCAATGAGCTTGATGCCTTGATAAGCTCCTTTCCTGAGGACGGCTCACCTCTCACAGTCCTGGGCGACTTTAACCTCCCCACGTCTACCTTTGACTCATTCCTCTCTGCCTCCTTCTTTCCACTCCTCTCCTCTTTTGACCTCACCCTCTCACCTTCCCCCCTACTCACAAGGCAGGCAATACGCTCGACCTCATCTTTACTAGATGCTGTTCTTCCACTAACCTCATTGCAACTCCCCTCCAAGTCTCCGACCACTACCTTGTATCCTTTTCCCTCTCGCTCTCATCCAACACTTCCCACACTGCCCCTACTCGGATGGTATCGCGCCATCCCAACCTTCGCTCTCTCTCCCCCACTACTCTCTACTCTTCCATCCTATCATCTCTTCCCTCTGCTCATACCTTCTCCAACCTATCTCCTGATTCTGCCTCCTCAACCCTCCTCTCTTCCCTTTCTGCATCCTTTGACTCTCTATGTCCCCTATCCTCCAGGCCGGCTCGGTCCTCCCCTCCCGCTCCGTGGCTCGACGACTCATTGCGAGCTCACAGAACAGTGCTCCGGGCAGCCGAGCGGAAATGAGAGGAAAACTCGCCTCCCTGCGGACCTGGCATCCTTTCACTCCCTCCTCTCTACATTTTCCTCCTCTGTCTCTGCTGCTAAAGCCACTTTCTTCCACTCTAAATTCCAAGCATCTGCCTCTAACCCTAGGAAGCTCTTTGCCACCTTCTCCTCCCTCCTGAATCCTCCTCCCCCTCCCCCTCCTCCCTCTCTGCAGATGACTTCGTCAACCATTTTGAAAAGAAGGTCGACGACATCCGATCCTCGTTTGCTAAGTCAAACGACACCGCTGGTTCTGCTCACACTGCCCTACCCTGTGCTCTGACCTCTTTCTCCCCTCTCTCTCCAGATGAAATCTCGCTTCTTGTGACGGCCGGCCGCCCAACAACCTGCCCGCTTGACCCTATCCCCTCCTCTCTTCTCCAGACCATTTCCGGAGACCTTCTCCCTTACCTCACCTCGCTCATCAACTCATCCTGACCGCTGGCTACGTCCCTTCCGTCTTCAAGAGAGCGAGAGTTGCACCCCTTCTGAAAAAACCTACACTCGATCCCTCCGATGTCAACAACTACAGACCAGTATCCCTTCTTTCTTTTCTCTCCAAAACTCTTGAACGTGCCGTCCTTGGCCAGCTCTCCCGCTATCTCTCACAGAATGACCTTCTTGATCCAAATCAGTCAGGTTTCAAGACTAGTCATTCAACTGAGACTGCTCTTCTCTGTATCACGGAGGCGCTCCGCACTGCTAAAGCTAACTCTCTCTCCTCTGCTCTCATCCTTCTAGACCTATCGGCTGCCTTCGACACTGTGAACCATCAGATCCTCCCTCTCCACCCTCTCCGAGTTGGGCATCTCCGGTGCGGCCCACGCTTGGATTGCGTCCTACCTGACATGTCGCTCCTACCAGGTGGCGTGGCGAGAATCTGTCTCCTCGCCACGCGCTCTCACCACTGGTGTCCCCCAGGGCTCTGTTCTAGGCCCTCTCCTATTCTCGCTATACACCAAGTCACTTGGCTCTGTCATAACCGCACATGGTCTCTCCTATCATTGCTATGCAGACGACACACAATTAATCTTCTCCTTTCCCCCTTCTGATGACCAGGTGGCGAATCGCATCTCTGCATGTCTGGCAGACATATCAGTGTGGATGACGGATCACCACCTCAAGCTGAACCTCGGCAAGACGGAGCTGCTCTTCCTCCCAGGGAAGGACTGCCCGTTCCATGATCTCGCCATCACGGTTGACAACTCCATTGTGTCCTCCTCCCAGAGCGCTAAGAACCTTGGCGTGATCCTGGACAACACCCTGTCGTTCTCAACTAACATCAAGGCGGTGGCCCGTTCCTGTAGGTTCATGCTCTACAACATCCGCAGAGTACGACCCTGCCTCACACAGGAAGCGGCGCAGGTCCTAATCCAGGCACTTGTCATCTCCCGTCTGGATTACTGCAACTCGCTGTTGGCTGGGCTCCCTGCCTGTGCCATTAAACCCCTACAACTCATCCAGAACGCAGCAGCCCGTCTGGTGTTCAACCTTCCCAAGTTCTCTCCACGTCACCCCGCTCCTCCGCTCTCTCCACTGGCTTCCAGTTGAAGCTCGCATCCGCTACAAGACCATGGTGCTTGCCTACGGAGCTGTGAGGGGAACGGCACCGCAGTACCTCCAGGCTCTGATCAGGCCCTACACCCAAACAAGGGCACTGCGCTCATCCACCTCTGGCCTGCTCGCCTCCCTACCACTGAGGAAGTACAGTTCCCGCTCAGCCCAGTCAAAACTGTTCGCTGCTCTGGCCCCCCAATGGTGGAACAAACTCCCTCACGACGCCAGGACAGCGGAGTCAATCACCACCTTCCGGAGACACCTGAAACCCCACCTCTTCAAGGAATACCTAGGATAGGATAAAGTAATCCCTTCTCACCCCCCCTTAAATGATTTAGATGCACTATTGTAAAGTGGCTGTTCCACTGATGTCAGAAGGTGAATTCACCAATTTGTAAGTCGCTCTGGAT
This sequence comes from Oncorhynchus masou masou, assembly GCF_036934945.1. Lineage (NCBI taxonomy): Eukaryota > Metazoa > Chordata > Actinopteri > Salmoniformes > Salmonidae > Oncorhynchus > Oncorhynchus masou. Next base: position 57 of record NW_027014347.1, on the reverse strand, counting down.
AAGAGCGTCTGCTAAATGACTTAAATGTAAATGTAATGTAATGTAATGTGCGGGGGG
>NW_027014346.1:0-13729 GCF_036934945.1 Oncorhynchus masou masou | reverse complement strand
AAATGCCCACTCCTTTGGGATATACATTATATTTGTCATCATTAGTCATTTAGGTCAACATTGGATCATTCAGAGATCCTCACTGAACTTCTGGAGAGTTTGCTGCACTGAAAGTAAAGGGGCTGAATAATTTTGCACACCCAATTTTTCAGTTTTTGATTTGTTAAAAAAGTTTGAAATATCCAATAAATGTCGTTCCACTTCATGATTGTGTCCCACTTGTTGTTGATTCTTCACAAAAAATACAGTTTTATATCTTTATGTTTGAAGCCTGAAATGTGGCAAAAGGTCGCAAAGTTCAAGGGGGCCGAATACTTTCGCAAGGCACTGTAAATGCCCACCCATGGCCACTCCTCGGACTCGTAGCCCTCCCAGTCCACCAGGTTCTGCAGGGACCCTCAGACCCGACAAGCCTCCAACAGATACCGGACCATGTAGGCCGGGCGGCCATCCACAAGTTGAGGGGGCGGAGGAGCAGGTGTGGGGGGGACGCACCAGCTTGAGATGGGAGACATGAAAGGACAGACAGACGCTCATGGACCTGGGGAAGCTGGAGATGATAGGTGACAGGGTTGATGCGACTCATTATCTTGAATGGTTCTATATAGCGAGGATCGAGCTTCTGCGAGTCCACCTTTAAGGGAAGATCACAGGTGGACAACCACACCCGTTGACCTGGTCGGAGGAGCTGAAGAGTTCTTCGGTGCCGGTTTGCCTGATGTTGGTGTCGGGCAGAGGACCGGAGCAAGAGGATCCCGCTCTGATTCAGGTGTGGCAACATCGCTGAATAAACGCCTCGGCTGATGGCACCCTGTTTCGGGCCTCTTGTTCAGGAATCGACCAAACTGACACTCAAACGGCGATAGTCCCGTGGACGAGTTCGTCAGTGTGTTATGAGCATACTCCGCTCAGACAAGGAACTTGCTCCAGTTGCTGGTCTGAGTGGAGACGAAGCAGTGGAGGAACTTCTCCAGCTCCTGGGAGGCCTTCCAATCCAGTGTGACAAACTGGGGTCCACGATCTGAGACAATGTTCTGGGGAAGTCTGTGTAGTCGAAAGACATGGATAATCATGAGAACAGTGGTCTCTTTCACTGAAGGCATCTTGGGTCAGGAACTCCAGTGTCCGCCTCAGGAACTCCAGTGTCTGATTAACCCCTGGATGCCCATTTAATTTAGAGGAGTGTCCCCATTGTAGTACTACGGACCGGGATGATCACGGAATGTAAAGTCTGTTAGTGGGTCCCACGCCGGGGTCAGGGTCTCTGGTCTGGGCTTGTCGGACCGTGGTCTCAATACTCCATATCACAGGGGCCACAACGTGTGAGCTGGGGATGATGGGCACCAGCCCTCTCCTCGTTAGAGACATCATGTTGACGGGACAGGGCGTCTGCCTTCTGATTCTTGGATCCCGGGCTATAACCTAGTGTGAAATTGAACCTGTTAAAACTTCTTTGGGGATAGGTGGAGCGCTAGCATCCCACCTCGACAACATCCCGTGAATTTGTAGAGAGCAAAATTCAAAATACAAAAATCGTAATATTAAACATTCATGTATATACAAGTGTCTTACATCGTTTAAAAGATTAACTTCTTGTTAATGAAACCGTGTCATCAGAGTTCAAAAAGGCTTTATGGCGAAAGTATACCATGCGATTATCTGAGGACAGCGCCCCACACATAAAAGCATTAAAAACGTTTTCCAAACCAGCAGAGGCATCACAAAAGTCAGAAATAGCGCTAAAATAAATCACTTACATGTGCAGATCTTCCTCCGTTTGCAATCCCAAGGGTCCCAGCTACACAATTAAAGGTTGTTTTGTTCGATAAAGTCCTTCTTTATATCCCATAAAAGTCTGTTTATTTGGTGCGTTTGATTCAGTATTCCACCCGCTCCACTCGCTCAAAGTGCATACAAAGGAATCCCAAATGTTACCAATAAACTTTGTCCTAACAAGTCAAACAATGTTTCTAATCAATCAAATCCTATATAAATTATACAATTGAAGATGAAATGTAGTATGTTCAATACCGGTGATAAATAATGAAGTGCACCCTCATCCATGTGCGCCACAAAATGACCGTTTGTCCAAAATGAAAGCCACCTTGAAAAACTACAATTACTAAGTAATTTTTCAAAACAAGCCTGAATCCTTTTCTAAAGACTGTTGACTATTCTTATGGAAGCCATAGGAACTGCAATATGGGAGGTAATTCCGTTGAATCTCCCATAAACAAGCATTTGAATGGGCTGTGACCTCAAAAAATAAATTTCCGGATGGATTCTCCTCGGGTTTTCGCCTGCCATATCAGTTCTGTTATACTCACAGACATTATTTTAACAGTTATAGAAACTTCAGAGTGTTTTCTATCCAATAATACCATGCATATCCTAGATTCAGGGCCTGAGTAACTGGCAGTTTACTTTGGGCATGTCATTCATCAGAATTTCTGAATACTGCCCCCTAGCCCTAAAAAGTAAAAGAAAAACACAGAGCCCAACTAGCTTGGCAAGTGTTCAACCTCTTGGCTTCTTGAACGGAGACCAAGTTCTTATGGACCGTCCAGATCACGAAAGTATTAGGTGACTCCTCCAACCAGTGGCTCCACCCCTCAAGAGCCCACTTAACTGCTAAGAGTTCCCGGTTGCCTATATCGTAGTTGTGTTCCACTGGTGAGAACCGCTTGGAGAGAAAGGCGCATGGGTGCCGCTTGTACTCCTTGTTCCGCTGTGAAAGGACTGCCCCTGCTCCGGTGTCCGAGGCGTCCAACTCCAAAACAAAGAGATGAGTCGGATCAGGATGAACGAGGATGGGTCCAGAGGTGAAACATCCCTTGAGCTCCATGATTGCCCTGTCACCCTCGGGATCCAGCAAAAATGGGTCTGGGTTTGGACCGTAGAGACGCTGCCACCACACCAAAGTTAAGTATATAACGCCTGTAAAAATTGGCAAACCCGGATAACCTACTTGAGTGAGGTGGGACGGGGGCCAGTCGGCGACCGCCTCAATCTTTACAGGGTCCATTTGGATGCCTGTGGTAGAGATAATGTGACCCAGGAAGGAAACCTGGGATTATGTGGAACTCATACTTCTCTATCTTGACATATAGCTGACTTTGCAGAGGCGTCTCAGGACTTGGCGGACGTGCAGTATGTGTTCTGGAAGGGTCTTGGAGAAGATCAAGATGCTCGTTGGAGGTAAATAAAGATGAACCGATTCAACATATCCCTCAGGGTGTCACTGACCAATGCTTGAAAGACTACCGGTGAGTTCAATAATCCAAAGGGCATGACTAAATATTCATTGTGGCCATTAGGGGTGTTAATGTGTGTTACCCATTAAGAAGAAGCCTGTACCAGCAGGGGATGTAGAGTGGCGAATGAAACCTGCCTTCAGCGACTCCTGGAAGTAACTGTCCATGACTGCTGCGTCAGTGTTCGAGAGGGAATACAGACGACCCCGGGGAGGTGTGGTGCCAGGTAGGAGTTCTATGGCACAGTCGTAAGGACGATGAGGGGGCAGGGTGGTGGCCTACCTCTTACTGAAGGCCTCCCAGAGGTCGAATTATTCGGGAGGGAGAGCAGAAACGTCTTGGTCTTCAAGGGATGCAGGAGGTCATGGCAAGGCTCTTGGTGAGGGTCTTAGACATTTAGTCTGGCAGTCCCTACCCCAGTCTAGTAGGTGTCCCATGGACCAAGAAACTAGTGGGTTATGTAGCGCTAGCCAAGGGTACCCTAGGATAAGGGGGTTCTCGGGAGCAGTGATCAACAGAAAACGAAGAGTCTCACACGGAACCCAAGACTGGCTGCGCGAGTGCGCCTATCGTGCGCCATCGTGCGCCATCATGCATACATTTATTTTGTACCCCCACACCAAACGCGATCAGGACACGCAGGTTAATATATCAAAACAAACTCTGAACCAATTACATTAATTTGGGGACAGGTCGAAAAGCATTAAACATTTATGGCAATTTAGCTAGCTAGCTTGCACTTGCTAACTAATTTGTCCTATTTAGATAGCTTGCTTGCTAATTTGTCCTGGGATATAAACATTGAGTTGTTATTTTACCTGAAATGCACAAGGTCCTCTACTCCGACAATTAATCCACACATAAAACGGTCAACCGAATAGTTTATAGTCATCTCCTCCTTCCATGCCTTTTCTTCTCTGGACTTTATATTGCGATTGGCAACTTTCATAAATTAGGTGCATTACAGCCACTGACCTCGTTCGTCTTTCAGTCACCCACGTGGGTATAACCAATGAGGAGATGGCATGTGGGTACCTGCTTCTATAAACCAATGAGGAGATGGGGCGACAGGACTTAGCTTGAGATCTGCGTCACGAATAGAACTGACTTCTTCTATTTTAGCCCTTGGCAATGCAGACGCTCGTTGGTGGGTGCGGTGTAATCCAGCCTGTCAGAGTGGTTCACCCCAACCTGCAGTAGAATGATCTTGGTCTGATATTCCACCCTGCCAATGGGGCATTCATCGAGGGTTTGAATCTGCAGAGGGGTGGTACATTTCATGCAGGGGATCTGTAACTCTGGCGATGTCTTAATCAATGAAATTATCAGCGGCCCAAGTCCACAAAGGCTTGAATATGGTGCTGACGGATGTCACAGTGGAGGGTTCAGGTGGTGACTGGGTTGCCGGGAGGTAATTGCACAGCTCATCAGGGTATCCACCTGTCCTGGCGAGCCCTGGTATTTTCCGTAGCCAGCACGGAGATGGCCAAGACCTCCGCCGTAGCCTTTGTGCATGCGCATGTCACTCTCCTGTGGACTCAGAGTGTGCAACCCACCTGCATGGGATCCTACATGCTGGGCCCAGTGGGCTTGGGGTGCTCAGGAAACCGGGAATGCTGGAGTGGTGTCTCACCCGTTCCCGGATGTGGTTGTCGGTCCTGATTTCCAGCATTATCAGGGACTCAAGGTCCTCTCCCAGTTCCTAACCGGGCCAGTTCATCTTTGATGGAGTTAGACAGACCCTGGTGGAAAGCGGTCATCAGTGCCTCTGAATTCCACTCACTCGGGGGCGGGTGCAGAACTCAATGGCGAAGTCAGCCACTGGTCTGGCCTCTTGGCAAGGTTGAACAGTCGGCTGACCACTTCTCGTCCGCCTACTGGGTGGTCGCTGACTCGCGCAGCTCGTTGCAGACTTGTCGCAGCAGTAATATGGAGCTACAGGACGGTGGCTGCTGTTCCCACACTGCATTTGCTCACGTCAAGGCCTTGCCCAAGAGTAGAGAGATGATGTAGGCAATTATGACCTGATCGGTGTGGAACGAAGAGGACTGTAGCTCGAACACCAGAGAACACTGGAGTGAAGAACCCCTTTGCATCCTCCCGGGTAGCCGTCATACCGGGCTCGGGGCTGGGATCTTGGTTCCCGGTGCAGGTTCCCGGGAGGAACCACTATGACGTCAGGCTCTGGACGATGAGACCTGGGCATTGTCTCCTCCTGGGTTGGGGGCGTGTCGTGGGTTGAGGGACTCGGCAAGCACCAGAAGGGTCCCGAGATTTGGGAGAGCTGTCCTTGCTGTCGCCCCAAGAGTGCTCCTTGATGGGCTACCACATTCCGGATCTGGGTGATATCTGCCGGGTTCATGTTGTGGCAGAAGCTTGCTGTAACGTGGTAAGGTTGGACCCAGGTGCAGAGAAGAGACCAGATGAAGAATCAGTGGTTAAGGATAAACATAATACTTTACTGAGAAACAGTAGTCATAGGATCGCAGTACACTTAAAAAAACAACAAACACTAAGTCTCGAAAACTCACTCAGGAAACATTACACGGTATACAATTCAAGCTTCTGCAAAGGACCACAGAAAACACACCTCAAAAAACACAACAGGGACACAATCATGAAATAATAAGATACACCTGAGGCCTATAAAAGTCTCTATGGCGGTCTCTGCTGCCCTCTGGTGTCACGAGGAACCATGACAGTCCCTAGGAGTGACAGAACATTGAGCCAATTACAACGCAACTAGAGAATATTACCAACCCCTACGCTCTATTTTCCAATGGCTTCCTCACCACCACAGAAAGCACTGAGCTAGGCTGAAACACCTACATTTTGAAGCTGCCTTACTCAATTAAGCAAAACAGAGACCATGTTTGTATGCAGCTTTATTAACTCAATGATTTGTATTTTTTTTTTTACATTGTTTGCAAACTGATTGTGACATGCAAAACAGGCATCCCCCTCAAAAACAATAAAAATATATGTATGTACACTACCGTTCAAATGTTTGGGGTCACTTAGAAATGTCCTTGTTTTTGAAAGAAAAGCAAATTTTTGGTCCAAAATAACATCAAATTGATCAGAAATACAGTGTAGACATGGTTACTGTTGTAAATGACTATTGTAGCTGGAAATGGCTGATTTTGAATGGAATATCTATATAGGCGTACAGAGGCCCATTATCAGCAACCTGATATCCAATGGCATGTTGTGTTAGCTAATCCAAGTTTATCATTTTAAAAGGCTAATTGATCAATAGAAAACCCTTTTGCAATTATGTTAGCACAGTTGAAAACTGTTGTCCTGTTTAAAAAAGAAATAAAACTGGCCTTCTTTAGACTAGTTGAGTATCTGGAGCATCAGCATTTGTGGGTTCGATTACAGAATCAAAAGGCCCAGAAACAAATAACTTATTCTGAAACTCGTCAGAATTCCTGAGAAATGAAAAAGAAAGCTAAGAAATTGAAGATCTCGTACAACGCTGTGTACTACTCCCTTCACAGAACAGCACAAACTGTCTCTAACCAGAATAGAAAGAAGAGTGCGAGGCCCCGGTGCACAACTGAGCAAGAGGACAAGTACATTAGAGTGTCTCGTTTGAGAAACAGACGCTCTCACAAGTCCCTCAACTGGCAGCTTCATTAAATAGTACCTGCAAACACCAGTCTCAATGTCAACAGTGAAGAGGCGACTCCAGGATGCTGGCCAATAAAAAGAGAAGATTAAGATGGGCGAAAAGATGGGCAAAAGAACACATACACTGGACAGAGAAAGGTGGAATAAAGTGTTATGGACAGACAAATCTAAGTTTGAGGTGTTCGGATCACAAAGAAGAACATTCGTGCCGCGCTGAAAGATGCTGGAGGAGTGCTTGACGCCATCTGTCAAGCATGGTGGAGGCAATGTGATGGTCTGGGGGTGCTTTGGTGGTGGTAAAGTGGGAGATTTGTACAGGGTAAAGGGGATCTTGAGATGGAAGGCTATCACTCCATTTTGCAACACCATGCCATACCCTGTGGATGGCGTTAATTGGAGCCAATTTCCTCCTACAACAGGACAATGACCCAAAGCACAGCTCCAAACAATGCAAACTATGCAAGAAGCTATTGTGTCTATAATAGGGAGAAGTCATCAGTCAGCTGTTGTATTCTATGCTATGTAAGAAAGACACATCAAAGCCAATCCAATTTGTGGGAGTGGCCAGCACAGTCACCGGATCTCTGTGCCAAATTGCAAGCTGTAATTGCTGCAAATGGAGCAGCGTAATGCAAAAAAATCATTGAAGTGCTGTATTTCCATCATCTTGCAACTAATTTCATGTATGTTTTCATGGAAAACAAGGACGTTTCTAAGTGGGGGGTGCTTGCCCCAGAAGCACTGGGGTGAAATCTAACCTAATTGACAGATTACCTCAACAAATTGACAACTAAAGTAATAGCAAAAAAATGCCAAACTTTTTGTCCTGCAAGGCTGTAATTCAATACAACACATTACTGAGTCTGTCATGTCTTGTTATGTCTGTTCCTGTCCTTTCTCTTCACTCTGTCTCTCTCTGCTGGTCTTTTTTAGGTTACCTTCTCTGTCTCATTCTTCCGCTGTTCTACATCTCCCCTAACCAGCTCATTCACTCTTTCCACACCTGTTCTTCTTCCCCCTCTGATTAGGTCTCTATTTTCTCTCTGTTCCTGCTACTTTCAGTGTCTGATTCTTGTTTGTGTTTTTTGATGCCAGAAGCAAGCTGTCGTCTCGTTTGCTTCCACCTTGTCCCCTATCCTGTCGGAGTCTGCCTGGCAGGTGCATCCTGCATTATACTAAGTTCTTTTGTTCCATTGACTACGTTGGAAGAGGATTTATGCCATTCCTGTTTTTTCATTAAAGAACTCTGTTTTCTGTTAAAACCGCTTTTGGGTCTTCACTCAAGTACATAACAGAAGAATCAGACCAAGAATGGACCCAGCGGCCCGGACCCTTTTCACTCCGCCGTCAAGATCCAGGGAGCGATGCTAGGCAGACACGAGGAGGAATTGTCTGCTGCTCGACATGCCGTTGAGACCCTGGCCGTCCAAGTCTCCGACCTCACAAGACAGGTTCACCAACTCCACCTCGATCCACCGCCCACTTCAGGGTTTCCGAGTCTCCGGAGCCCAGGATCAACAACCCGCCGTGTTACTCTGGGGAGCCCACTGAGTGCCGCTCATTCCTCACTCAGTGTGATGTGGTGTTCTCTCTCCAGCCCAACACTTACTCCAGGAGGCGCAGCCCGCATCGCCCTACGTCATTTCTCTCCTTACCGGACGGGCGCGTGAGTGGGCACGGCAGTCTGGGAGGCGAGGGCTGAGTGTATTAACCAGTATCAGGACTTTAAGGAGGAGATGATACGGGTTTTTGACCCGTTCTGTTTTTTTGGGGAGGAGGCTTCCAGGGCCCTGTCTTCCCTATGTCAGGGGAATCGGGTCCATAACGGATTATTCTATTGAGTTTCGCACTCGCTGCCTTAGTAACTGGAACGAGCCGGCTTTGCTCGCTCGTTTTCTGGAGGGTCTCCCTCGTCGAGGTTAAGGATGAGATCCTCTCCCGGGAGGTTCCTTCCAGTCTGACTCCTTAATAGCTCTCGCTATTCGCATAAACGACGGTTTGATCTTCGTCGCCGAGCTCGTGGAAAGGAGCTCGCGTTCTCCGCCTCCCCCTCTCCACATCACTGCCACCTGCCGCATCACTGCCACCCTCCTCCGCCGGCTCGGATGCTGAGCCTATGCAGCTGGGGGGTATCCGCATCTCGGCCAAGGAGAAGGAACGGAGAATCACCATCGCCTCTGTGTCTCTGCGGCTCCGCTGGTCATTTTTGTCACCTCATGTCCAGTAAAAGCCAGAGCTCATCAGTAAGAGGAGGGCTACTGGTGAGCGCAACTTCTCAGGCCTCTCCTTCTGGATCACGCACTACCTTCGGTCCATCTCCGCTGGCCCGGTTCATCTGCTTCCTGCAGTGCCTTGATAGACTCTGGGGCGGAGGGCTGTTTTATGACGAGACCTGGGCTCGGGAACATGACATTCCTCTCAGACAGTTAGGGGAGCCCACGGCCTTGTTCGCTTTAGATGGTAGTTCTCTCCCCAAGATTCAGCGTGAGACGCTGCCTTTAACCCTCACTGTCTCTGGTAATCATAGCGAAACCATTTCTTTTTTAATTTTTCGTTCACCTTTTACACCTGTTGTTTTGGGTCATCCCTGGCTAGTGCGCCATAACCCTTCTATTAATTGGTCTAGTAATACTATCCTATCCTGGAATGTTTCTTGTCATGTAACCTGTTTAATGTCTGCTATCCCTCCTGTTTCCTCTGTCTCTTCTTCACAGGAGGAGCCTAGCGATTTGACAGGGGTGCCGGAGGAGTATCACGATCTGCGCACGGTGTTCAGTCGTTCCAAGGCCACTTCTCTCCTCCACACCGGTGTTATGACTGTAGTATTGATCTCCTTCCGGGAACTACTCCCCCCCGGGGTAGATTATACTCTCTGTCGGCTCCGAACGTAAGGCTCTCGAGGATTATTTGTCGGTTTTGCTCGACGCCGGTACCATAGTCTCCTCCTCCTCTCCCGCCGGAGCGGGGTTTTTTTTTGTTCAGAAGAAGGACGGGTCCCTGCGCCCATGCGTGGATTATCGAGGGCTGAATGACATAACAGTTAAGAATCGTTATCCGCTTCCTCTTATGTCTTCAGCCTTCGAGATCCTGCAGGGAGCCAGGTTTTTCACCAAATTGGACCTTCGTAACGCCTACCATCTCGTCGCATCAGGGAGGGGACGAGTGGAAGATTTGCGTTTAACACTCCGTTAGGGCACTTTGAATACCGGGTTCTTCCTTTCGGCCCGTTAACGCTCCAGCTGTCTTTCAGGCACTAGTTAACGACGTCCTGAGAGACATGCTGAACATTTTTGTTTTCGTTTACATGGACGATATCCTGATTTTCTCCGTCTCTCTCGATTCATGTTCAGCACGTGCGCACGCCGCCCCTCCAGCGCCTTTTGGAGAACTGTCTTTATGTGAAGGCTGAGAAGTGCATTTTTCATGCCGCTCTGTCCCTTTCTCGGTTCCGTTATTTCCGCTGAGGGCATTAAGATGGATCCGCTAAGGTCCAGGCTGTCATTGATTGGCCCGTTCCTAAGTCACGCGTCGAGCTGCAGCGCTTTCTGGGCTTCGCTAATTTCTATCGTCGTTTCATCCGTAATTTCGGTCAGGTGGCAGCTCCCTCACAGCCCTTACTTCTGTTAAGATGTGCTTTAAGTGGTCCGTTTCCGCCCAGGGAGCTTTTTGATCTTCTTAAGAATCGTTTACATCCGCTCCTATTCTTGTTACACCTGACATCTCTAGACAGTTTGTTGTTGAGGTTGACGTCAGAGGTGGGCGTGGGAGCCATTCTTTCTCAGCGCTCTCTCTCTGACGGCAAGGTCCATCCTTGCGCGTTTTTCTCTCATCGCCATCGCCGTCCAGACGTAACTATGATGTTGGTAATCGCGAACTGCTCGCCATCCGCTTAGCCCTAGGCGAATGGCGACAGTGGTTGGAGGGGGCGACCGTTCCTTTTTGTCGTTTGGACTGACCATAGGAACCTTGAGTACATCCGTTCAGCCAAACGACTTAATGCGCGTCAGGGCTCGTTGGGCTCTGTTTTTCGCTCGTTTCAAGTTTGTTATTTCTTATCGTCCGGCTCAAAAAACACCAAGCCTGATGCTTTATCTCGTCTCTTCAGTTCTTCTGAGGTCTCCACCGACCCCGAGGGGATTCTCCCTGACGGGCGTGTTGTCGGGGTTGACTGTCTGGGGAATTGAGAGGCAGGTAAAGCAAGCACTCGCTCACACTCCGTCGCCGCGAGCTTGTCCTAGGAACCTTCTGTTCGTTCCCGTTCCTACCGTCCGGCCGTTCTTCAGTGGGCCCACTCTGGGTTAGCCGGCCACCCCGCGTTCGGGAATACGCTCGCTCCATTCGCCAGCGTTTCTGGTGGCCCACTCGGGAACGTGACGCGCGTCGATTTGTCGCCGCTTGTTCGGGTCTTCGCGCAGACTAAATCTGGGAACTCTCCTCCTGCCGGCCGTCTCAGACCGCTTCCCATTCCCTCTCGACCGTGGTCTCACATCGCTTTAGATTTTATCACCGGACTGCCTTCATCAGCGGGGAAGACAGTTATTCTTACGGTTGTCGATAGATTCTCTAAGGCGGCTCATTTCATTCCTCTCGATAAAGCTCCCTTCTGCTAAGGAGCGGCTCAGATCATTATCGAGAATGTTTTCCGACCATGGCCTTCCGTCTGACGTCGTTTCCGACAGAGGCCCGCAGTTCACGTCTCAATTTTGGAGGGAGTTTTGCCGTTTGATTGGGGCTTCCGTCAGTCTCTCGTCCGGCTTTCATCCCCAGTCTAACGGTCAAGCCGAACGGGCCAATCAGACTGTTGGTCGCATTTTACGCAGTCTTTCTTTTCGTAACCCTGCGTCTTGGTCAGAACAGCTCCCCTGGGCAGAGTACGCCCACAACTCGCTTCCCTCGTCTGCTACCGGTCTATCTCCTTTTCAGAGTAGCCTGGTACCAGCCTCCGCTGTTCTCATCTCAGCTCGCCGAGTCCTGCGTCCCCTCCGCCAGGCTTTTGTCCAGCGTTGCGAGCGCACCTGGAAGGGGGGTCAGGTCGGCACTTTGCCGTAATAGGCGCAGACTGTGAGGGCCGCTAATAAAGCGTAGGACCAAGAGTCCTAGATATTGTTGCGGTCAGAGAGTATGGCTCTCCACTCAGAACCTTCCCCTTAAGACAGCTTCTCGCAAGTTGGCCCCAGCGGTTCATTGGTCCGTTCCGCATTTACCAGGTCATTAATCCTGTGCGCAGTGCGACTCTTCTCCCGCTATCTTCGTCGCGTTCACCCGGTCTTCCATGTCTCCTGTGTTAAGCCCGTTCTTCGCGCCCCCGCTCGTCCCTCCCCCCCCATCCTTGTCGAGGGCGCACCCATCTACAGGAGTTCGTAGGATTTTGGACATGCGCCCTCGGGCCGTGGTCATCAGTACCTAGTGGATTGGGAGGGGTACGGTCCTGAGGAGGAGTTGGGTTCCCCTCTCGGGACGTGCTGGACCGTTCGCTGATCGATGATTTCCTCCCGTTGCCGCGAGGTTTCCTCCTCGAGTGCGCCTAGAGGCGCTCCGTGAGTGGGGGGGGTACTGTCATGTCTTGTTATGTCTGTTCCTGTCCTTTCTCTTCACTCTGTCTCTCTCTGCTGGTCTTTTTAGGGTTACCTACTCTGTCTCTCATTCTTCAGCTGTTCTACATCTCTCCTAACTAGCTCATTCACTCTTTCACACCTGTTCTCTCTTCCCTCTGATTAGGTCTCTATTTCTCTCTGTTCCTGCTACTTTCAGTGTCTGATTCTTGTTTGTGTTTTTGATGCCAGAAGCAAGCTGTCGTCGCGTTTGCTTCCACCTTGTCCTATCCTGTCGGAGTCTGCCTGGCAGGTGCATCCTGCATTATACTAACGTTCTTTTGTTCCATTGACTACGTTGGAAGAGGATTTATGCCATTCCTGTTTTTCATTAAAGAACTCTGTTTTCTGTTAAGTCCGCTTTGGGTCTTCACCAAGTACATAACAGAGTCATGTTAAGTGGATGTACCATCCAAACCTTAGAGACTTACCCAGAAAAACTCACTGCTGTAATTGCTGCCAAATGTGACTCTAACATGTATTGACTCAGGGGCGTGAATACTTATTAAATGGATGTTCTGTATTTAGTACTCAATAATTTAAAAAAATAATAAACAGGTTTTCACTTTGTCATTAAGGGGTATTGTTTGAGATGTTTTTTTTTGACCGTTTTGGAATTCAGGCTGTGGAACTGCCGGGTTCACCTTTAAATATAATAGGGCTATACTAAATGTTTGATGTATTATAATAATTGACTATGCTTATGTGTTGTATTAATATAAGGGGGGTTATATGACCCCTCCCTCCTGACATTTATAGAGATCCTAGACTTCTGAATTAACAATATATATATATTCATTATAAAGGTATAGTATTGTTCCACAGTTTTTTCTAGTCTCTGACTCTTATAAAGAAACGGTCACGAGAAATGTGTGACTGTGAGACAGAATTCTGCAGGGGAGTGTAAGTGATAAGAGACTAGTCAGGACATTCCACTATAAATCAACTTGAAGTGGACATTTACTGTTAAGCTTTAAATAACACTGAAACTCTTGTTTATATAGCTGTGTAGGCATGGGTTTGTTCTCATGAGTAGAAGGTAATGACGTAGGCAGTGACATGAGATATATGACTGTAGGCATAACAAAACACCTTTTCTATTTTGCAGAACTCACTCGGAAACATGCGTGCTATGTTCCTGTTGTCAACTTCTGTCTGCAATTGCATTAATAAAGGTTTTTGAATGATTTAATTAAAGATATTGTCTGAATGCTAATTTCACCAATGAGCCAATGATTGACAAGGAAC
>NW_027014345.1:5000-13734 GCF_036934945.1 Oncorhynchus masou masou | reverse complement strand
GACCCGCACAGACAGCTGTGTGTTATGTGTTAGGCTAGGATGTGGTTGTGTTGTACTGACCAGTACCCGGTGTTCGCGGGGTCCGACATGTCAGTCAACCTGCTATCTGCCAATCACGGGAATGCCTGGAATGTTCTGATGCCGGGCATCCTGGTGGTTGGCGGAGTGGCGTGGAGGGGGTTGGGCAGGGGGTGAGCATTGGAAGTTAAGACCAGGTTCAGCCTTTATTCTCCCTCTCTTACGTCTGGGCTGCCCAAGAGAAGGTCACGATTGGCTTATGGGTTATCTGTTATCTTTTTGGCGTGTGCTACGGCCCAAACAGTAGCCTGTGTAAAGTTGGTTTAATAAACCGTCAATTCGCAAACTCAAGCCTCTGTCTGGACAATTGTTCCTTTATGATCTAGTCAGGTCATTACAATATGTTATAAATATTGTTAGGGCTGTATGATAACAATTAAATTATTTGTAAAAAATAAAATAAAAACATTTAGACTCATAATATATTTTACAACACAACTAATAACAGAAAGAGACATTTCTTCATAAACGCACCAGCTGATTCGTAGGTCTGCAGAGCCGCTTCTATCCACTAGAGGGCAGCAGATAACACATAACAGAATGCATTTCGACAGTTTGTTTCATAATGATGGTTTTAGTCAGGTGTCTATTCAAGATGACATTTATCTCATTACCTAATGTAACAGAGTTATATTAATGGGAATAACATCTGGTTTGTTTCTCAGGGTGTATAATGGGAATAACATCAGGTTTGTTTCTCAGGGTGTATAATGGGAGTAACATCAGGTTTGTTTCTCAGGGTGAATAATGGGAATAACATCAGGTTTGTTTCTCAGGGTGAATAATGGGAATAACATCAGGTTTGTTTCTCAGGGTGAATAATGGGAATAACATCAGGTTTGTTTCTCAGGGTGTATAATGGGAATAACATCAGGTTTGTTTCTCAGGGTGTATAATGGGAATAACATCAGGTTTGTTTCTCAGGGTGTATAATGGGAATAACGCCTGGTTTGTTTCTCAGGGTGTATAATGGGAATAACATCAGGTTTGTTTCTCAGGGTGTATAATGGGAATAACATCTGGTTTGTTTCTCAGGGTCTATAATGGGAATAACATCAGGTTTGTTTCTCAGGGTGTATAATGGGAATAACATCAGGTTTGTTTCTCAGGGTGTATAATGGGAATAACATCAGGTTTGTTTCTCAGGGTGTATAATGGGAATAACATCAGGTTTGTTTCTCAGGGTGTATAATGGGAATAACGCCTGCTTTGTGTCTCAGGGTGTATAATGGGAATAACATCAGGTTTGTTTCTCAGGGTGTATAATGGGAATAACGCCTGCTTTGTGTCTCAGGGTGTATAATGGGAATAACATCAGGTTTGTTTCTCAGGGTGTATAATGGGAATAACATCAGGTTTGTTTCTCAGGGTGTATAATGGGAATAACATCAGGTTTGTTTCCCAGGATGTATAATGGGAATAACATCAGGTTTGTTTCTCAGGGTGTATAATGGGAATAACATCAGGTTTGTTTCTCAGGGTGTATAATGGGAATAACATCAGGTTTGTTTCTCAGGGTGTATAATGGGAATAACGCCTGCTTTGTGTCTCAGGGTGCATAATGGGAATAACATCAGGTTTGTTTCTCAGGGTGTATAATGGGAATAACGCCTGCTTTGTGTCTCAGGGTGTATAATGGGAATAACATCAGGTTTGTTTCTCAGGGTGTATAATGGGAATAACATCAGGTTTGTTTCTCAGGGTGTATAATGGGAATAACATCAGGTTTGTTTCTCAGGGTGTATAATGGGAATAACATCAGGTTTGTTTCTCAGGGTGTATAATGGGAATAACATCAGGTTTGTTTCCCAGGATGTATAATGGGAATAACATCAGGTTTGTTTCTCAGGGTGTATAATGGGAATAACATCAGGTTTGTTTCTCAGGGTGTATAATGGGAATAACATCAGGTTTGTTTCTCAGGGTGTATAATGGGAATAACGCCTGCTTTGTGTCTCAGGGTGTATAATGGGAATAACGCCTGCTTTGTGTCTCAGGGTGTATAATGGGAATAACATCAGGTTTGTTTCTCAGGGTGTATAATGAGAATAACATCAGGTTTGTTTCTCAGTGTCAGGATTTGGCCAGGGTTGTTCCAGTTGTTTGTCAGTAGATGTCCCCATTGTGCTTTTTGTCCCTGTGTTTTTCCCTTGATCCCCATTATTGTTTGCACCTGTGTCTCGTTTCCCCTGATTGTATTTAAACCCTTTGTTTCCCTCAGTTCTGTGCTCTGTGTTTGTATGTTAGCACCCTGCCCTAGTGTTCTGTGTGCTCTTGTCGATTCCGGGTAACGTTCTTGTGGTATTCTGTTTTTTGTTTTTGTTTAGTTTTGGTGAGTTTCTTTTTAGGTCTTTTTGTGTTTTACCTTCCACCTTTTGGATTTTCATTTTTTATTTTAGGATTTTTTCTTTATTAAATACACCGTCTTAAGTACTGCTGTGTCTGCCTCATCTTCTGGGTTCTGCTGTCTATTCGTGGCTCAGTTGGTTAAGTGACTGTTTCTCACTCCGGAGACCCAGGTTCGTAACCGGGTCCTGACAGAAACACAGAGCCAAAAATGAACCCAGAGGCAGCCAGTTCCCAGGACCTTTTTGCCACGCTGTCCCACCACCAGGAGACTGTCCAACGCCACGAAGCCGCCCTGGTTCAGCAAGAGGCCTTAATGGCTAGACATTCTCATCTTCTGTCGGAGATGCTGACTTCCATTAAGCAAATATCTGATCGACTTACCCCGGCAACAGTTCCCGTCCCAGTACCTCAAGTTCACGTACCCATGGCAGTTAACCCCCTGGCTGAACCTCGTCTTCCACCTCCCCAACGGTTCTCAGGTGATCCAAGTGCTTGTAAAGGGTTTCTCACTCAATGTTCTCTCTCCTTTGAGCTGCAACCCTCGTCGTTTCCCACCGACCGGTCTAAGATCGCATATATCATCACCCAGGCCCAAGCAGTGGTTCTGACTCAGCCAAACAGCTCCTGACTCTCCATCAAGGTTGGGGCAGCGTGACGGACTATGCCATCCAGTTCCGCACGGTGGCAGCAGCGAGTGGCTGGAACAACGAGGCGCTCACGGTGTGCTTTCTGAAAGGCCTTTCCGACACTATCCAAGATGAACTGGCCACTCGGGAACCACCGGACAATCTCGAGTCCCTGATCAAGTTGGCCTCACGCATTGACCAGCGTCTGAGAGAGAGAGAACTCAACCGTAGACCTCTAGCCCCTATCAGTCCCAGCTCCGAGTCCCCACCTTTATCATCACTGGCTCCACCGGAACCCATGCAGATTGGACGCATCTCCCAGGCTGAGAGAGACCGCCGGATGAGGGAGCGACGCTGTCTATATTGCGGCAAACCGGGCCATTTCCGTTCCACGTGTCCCGGGCTCCAGGGAAACGCTCTGTCCCGTACAGACCGGGGGGAACTGTAACGGGAAACATAACCTCCTCCCATCCGTCCAACTCCCGTCTGCTCATTCCAGTCACCCTCTCCTGGGACAACCACAAGCTTCACCTTCAAGCCTTGGTAGACTCTGGAGCCGCAGGTAACTTCATGGATGGTGTCTGGGCGAAGGAGAATGGCGTTCCCTCTGAACCTCTAAGTGACCCCATGAGGGTTACTACATTGGATGGAAGCCCTTTGGGATCTGGACTTGTCACTCATGTCACTACCTCCTTGAGACTTTCAGTTTCACAACACCAGGAATTGATGAACTTTCATTTGATCTCCTGTTCCGAGTTCCCTCTCGTCCTTGGATACCCCTGGCTTCACAGCCATAACCCTCACATCGACTGGTCTGTGGGCACTATCAAGCAGTGGGGTCCTACGTGCCAAGCTACTTGTATTTTCCAGAATTCCCCGAGTTCTACTCCCGAGTCTTTAGAATCCATTGACCTGACCCGAGTTCCCGAGTGTTACCATGACCTCAAACTGGTGTTTAGCAAACAGAGGGCCACTATGCTACCACCCCATAGATCTTACGATTGCCCCATCGACCTGTTTCCGGGCACTTGCCCCCCCAGGGGTCGGATCTTTTCCCTATCTCCACCCGAACGAGCTGCTATGGATACCTACATCAAGGACTCTCTGGAAGCAGGCCTCATGCGTCCATCCACCTCCCCGGCGGGAGCAGGGTTTTTCTTTGTGGCCAAGAAAGACGGTGGGTTACGTCCTTGCATCGACTACCGGGGACTCAATGACATAACCGTCCGTAACCGTTACCCGCTACCCCTTATGGCCACAGCCTTCGAGCTGCTCCAGGAAGCAGTTGTTTTCACTAAGCTTGACCTGCGGAACGCATACCATCTTGTGCGGATCAGACCTGGTGACGAGTGGAAGACCGCTTTCAACACGCCTACTGGTCACTATGAATACTTGGTGATGCCCTTCGGCCTGACCAACGCCCCAGCGGTGTTCCAAGCGCTCATAAACGATGTGCTTAGGGATATGCTTAACATATTTGTGTTCGTTTACTTGGATGACATCCTCATCTTTTCGAGCTCCCTTCAAGAACACACTAAGCATGTCAGACAAGTACTCAAACGCCTCCTGGACAGCCATCTGTACGTTAAGCCGGAAAAATGTGAATTCCATTCATCCCGAGTACAATTCCTGGGATTTGTAGTGGAACCCGGTCGAATCCAAATGGACCCTAGGAAGGTAGGGGCGGTAGCGGATTGGCCCACCCCCAAATCCGTTAAGGATGTTCAGCGTTTCCTGGGCTTCACAAACTTTTACCGCAAGTTCATCAAGAACTTCAGTTTGGTGGCAGCTCCTCTCTCAGCTTTAACCAAAGGTGGCAATGCAAGGTTTTTTGGGGAAGAGAAGCTGAGACGGCCTTCCAAGGACTCAAGCAGCGCATCCTCTCTGCTCCCATCCTGATACTACCGACTACGGATGAACCATTTGTGGTGGAGGTAGACGCATCAGAGGTTGGTGTTGGAGCTGTCCTGTCTCAGAGGGGTGAAGACAAGAAGCTTCATCCGTGCGCTTTCTTCTCACACCGGCTTACCCCGACTGAGAGGAACTACGATGTGGGGGATCGTGAACTCCTAGCGGTTAAGATGGCATTGAAGGAATGGAGACACTGGCTCGAGGGGGCTTCTCACCCGTTTCAAGTGCTTACGGACCACAAAAATCTGGAGTATATCCAGCAGGCGAAGCGATTGAACTCTAGACAAGCTAGATGGTCTCTTTTCTTCAATCGATTCCAGTTTATCCTCACCTATCGGCCCGGGTCGAAGAATCTCAAACCGGATGCCCTGTCCCGAGTCTACGCTCCTGCCATTCGAGATGACACGGACATGCCTGTCCTTCCTGCTGCTAAGATTGTGGCTCCGATCTCGTGGCAAGTTGAGGATACCGTGAGACGTGCTCAAGCTAGCGAACCGGACCCTAAAGGAGGCCCTGCCAATCGGTTGTTTGTCCCCAAGGCAGTGAGGACTCAGGTCCTTCTGTGGGGGCACTCCTCTCGCCTCACCTGTCATCCGGGCGTAGGTCGCACCTTGGAGTTCATCCAGCGTAAGTTCTGGTGGCCTACCATAAGAGAAGACGTTGCCACTTTCGTCAATGCCTGCCCCGTGTGCTGCCAGGGCAAATCTTCTCACCTCCGCCCTCAAGGACTCCTTCACCCTTTACCTGTTCCCCACAGACCCTGGTCCCATATCTCATTGGACTTTATTACTGGACTTCCTCCATCCCATGGCAATACTACTATCCTAGTCATAATCGACAGGTTTTCAAAGGCGGCCAGGTTCGTCCCTCTGACTAAGTTACCTTCTGCCAAGGAAACGGCTGAGTTGGTAATTAATCATGTGTTCCGAGTCTTCGGCATTCCTCAAGATGTGGTTTCTGACAGAGGTCCCCAGTTCGCCTCAAGGTTTTGGAAGGCCTTCTGCCAACTCATGGGGGCTTCTGCCAGTCTATCTTCAGGGTACCATCCGGAGTCCAACGGCCAAACAGAGAGGATGAATCAAGAGCTGGAAACCACCCTCCGATGTATGACTCGTGACAACCCGTCCACATGGTCATCCTTTATTGTTTGGGCCGAATACGCGCACAACACCTTGCGCTCCTCCTCCACTGGTATGTCCCCGCACGAGTGTCAGTTTGGCTATGCTCCTCCATTGTTCCCGGACCAGGAGGCAGAAGTCAGAGTGCCTTCAGCCTTGAGATTCGTCAGACGCTGTCGGCTTATGTGGAGGAAGACCCGTCTTAATCTGATGCGTTCCTCACAGAGGTATCAACAACAAGCCAACAGACGTCGCCGTCCCGGGCCTACCCTGCGCCCCGGCCAGAGAGTCTGGCTCTCCACAAGGGACTTACCTCTACGGGTGGAGTCTCGCAAGCTGTCCCAAAAATACATCGGTCCCTTCAAGGTTGCCAGGAGAGTTAACCCAGTTTCTTATCGCCTACACTTACCCAGATCCCTTAAGATTAATCCCACATTTCATGTGTCTTTGTTAAAACCTGTTGTTTTTTCTCCCCTTGTCCCGGCAGACAGACCTCCCCCTCCGCCTCGTGTCATTGGAGGCCAGCCGGCTTATACCGTCCACCGGATACTGGATTCCCGCCGGGTGCAGCGGTCCTGGCAGTATCTGGTGGACTGGGAAGGCTACGGTCCTGAGGAGCGCTCCTGGGTTCCTGCCAAAGACATCCTGGACCCTGACCTCATTCGTCAGTTCAGGGTCCTCCACCCTGAGAGAGCTGGTAGGAACGTCAGGAGCCGTTCCTAGGGGGGATTCTGTCAGGATTTGGCCAGGGTTGTTCCAGTTGTTTGTCAGTAGATGTCCCCATTGTGCTTTTTGTCCCTGTGTTTTTCCCTTGATCCCCATTATTGTTTGCACCTGTGTCTCGTTTCCCCTGATTGTATTTAAACCCTTTGTTTCCCTCAGTTCTGTGCTCTGTGTTTGTATGTTAGCACCCTGCCCTAGTGTTCTGTGTGCTCTTGTCGATTCCGGGTAACGTTCTTGTGGTATTCTGTTTTTTGTTTTTGTTTAGTTTTGGTGAGTTTCTTTTTAGGTCTTTTTGTGTTTTACCTTCCACCTTTTGGATTTGCCATTTTTTATTTTAGGATTTTTTCTTTATTAAATACACCGTCTTAAGTACTGCTGTGTCTGCCTCATCTTCTGGGTTCTGCTGTCTATTCGTGGCTCAGTTGGTTAAGTGACTGTTTCTCACTCCGGAGACCCAGGTTCGTAACCGGGTCCTGACACTCAGGGTGTATAATGGGAATAACATCAGGTTTGTTTCTCAGGGTCTATAATGGGAATAACATCAGGTTTGTTTCTCAGGGTGTATAATGAGAATAACATCAGGTTTGTTTCTCAGGGTGTATAATGAGAATAACATCAGGTTTGTTTCTCAGGGTGTATAATGGGAATAACATCAGGTTTGTTTCCCAGGGTGTATAATGGGAATAACATCAGGTTTGTTTCTCAGGGTGTATAATGGGAATAACATCAGGTTTGTTTCTCAGGGTGTATAATGGGAATAACATCAGGTTTGTTTCTCAGGGTGTATAATGGGAATAACATCAGGTTTGTTTCTCAGGGTGAATAATGGGAATAACATCAGGTTTGTTTCTCAGGGTGAATAATGGGAATAACATCAGGTTTGTTTCTCAGGGTGTATAATGGGAATAACATCAGGTTTGTTTCTCAGGGTGTATAATGGGAATAACATCAGGTTTGTTTCTCAGGGTGTATAATGGGAATAACATCAGGTTTGTTTCTCAGGGTGTATAATGGGAATAACATCAGGTTTGTTTCTCAGGGTGTATAATGGGAATAACATCAGGTTGGTTTCTCAGGGTGTATAATGGGAATAACATCAGGTTTGTTTCTCAGGGTGTATAATGGGAATAACATCAGGTTTGTTTCCCAGGATGTATAATGGGAATAACATCAGGTTTGTTTCTCAGGGTGTATAATGGGAATAACATCAGGTTTGTTTCTCAGGGTGTATAATGGGAATAACATCAGGTTTGTTTCCCAGGATGTATAATGGGAATTACATCAGGTTTGTTTCTCAGGGTGTATAATGGGAATAACATCAGGTTTGTTTCTCAGGGTGTATAATGGGAATTACATCAGGTTTGTTTCTCAGGGTGTATAATAGGAATAACGCCTGCTTTGTTTCTCAGAGTGTATAATGGGAATAACATCAGGTTTGTTTCTCAGGGTCTATAATGGGAATAACATCAGGTTTGTTTCTCAGGGTGTATAATGGGAATAACATCAGGTTTGTTTCTCAGGGTGTATAATGGGAATAACATCAGGTTTGTTTCCCAGGGTGTATAATGGGAATAACATCAGGTTTGTTTCTCAGGGTGTATAATGGGAATAACATCAGGTTTGCTTCTCATGGTGTATAATGGGAATAACATCAGGTTTGTTTCTCAGGGTGTATAATGGGAATAACATCAGGTTTGTTGGATTCAAGTTTTAAGTTTTAATGTCAAATGACGGTGAAATGCCTTGCCTTGCCCAACGATGCAGATGATGTCAACGTTGTGAACAGAGTTCCCCATGGTGGTGGGGGGGTTATGGTATGGGCAGGTATAAGATACGGACAACAAACACAATTGCATTTTATCAATGCCAATTTGAATGCACAGAGATACCGTGACGAGATCCTGAGGTCCGTTGTCGTGCCATTCATCC
>NW_027014344.1:0-13741 GCF_036934945.1 Oncorhynchus masou masou | reverse complement strand
CTTTATTTCTCTCTCTCTCTCTCTCTCTCTCTCTCTCTCTCTCTCTCTCTCTCTCTCTCTCTCTCTCTCTCTCTCTCTCTCTCTCTCTCTCTCTCTCTCTCTCTCTCTCTCTCTCTCTCTCTCTCTCTCTCTCTCTATCCCTTGCTCCCGCTCCCGCTCCCTCTTTCACTAAACACTTTCTAGAAGAACATCGCCATTTGGCATCATCAAAACCTCAACCAGTGATGATGATTCATCACCTCTTCTTCCTTTTCAGTTAGATAACTGACCTGCCGGCAAAACAAAAACCAATGAACCAGAGAGAGCGATGTTTCACGCCACAGGGCGGCCGGGCCAGAGGTGATAAATAACTATCTCTTTAGGTCAGATGACTTACAGACTCTTACAACACTCAGTGGCCGTGTTTTACTGGAAGCTGTAGTTACAATGCTTGGGAGAGAGTAGCATAGTGACATAGTTCTGTCTAGGGTTGCAAATTCCTTGTAACTTACGCACAAATCCCATGTTTTCCTGAAATCCTTGTTTGGGGGGTTCTGCCGTTCTGGATTTACTGCGTATTCCTTCCTGATTCAGGGAATTTGCCAACCAAGATTTCTGGAAACCTGGGAATTTTTGCAACCCTAGTCCGGTCATAGCTGCCACAACCAAGGAGGAGAGTTCAAGTCCTTATCCATGGCTCCTCCATCATCTCAGAAATAGACAGGAGGGGAGTGGATGTGGCACCTCTTACTTCAAAGGGGAGATGTTCACTTACCATCGTAGAAATGAATATCAGCCCCCAGTAGCACCACTGTCTAGCGGAGCTGCACCCTATGTTACGCTCATACAAACAATCACATTCAGTCACTCAACACATGTCCCCATGAACATCCATGACAACAAAGATGTGTTATTTTCTCTATTAGAATTCCACAGCTCCTTTCTGTGCGAAGCTGATTAATGCACACTCACACTCTCTGGATTACTGAAGGAGAAGTGGTTTGAAAGACAGAAGGGGGAGAGGAAGACTATAGAGAAGATGAAAGGGGGGGTGGGTACAGGGAGACCGTCTCTCTTCACAAAACAGCGCTCCTCCCACCTGATTGTTCAACTTCTTATTTAACTAGGCAAGTCAGATAAGAACAAATTCTTATTTACTATGACGGCCAACCGGGGAACAGTGGGTTAACTGCCTGTTCAGGGGCAGAACGACACATCTTTATCTTGTCAGCTCTGGGATTTGATCCAGCAACCATTTTTATTATTGGTCCAACGCGCTAACCACTAGGCTAGCTGGCACCGCAACATACCCAGAGCCAAGGTATACTCCTGAACCGCATGCCTCTCCTTCCTCACCAACTACAGGCCTTTCTCAATCTCCTCTTCCTCACCAACTACAGGCCTTTCTCAATCTCCTCTTCCTCACCAACTACAGGCCTTTCTCAATCTCCTCTTCCTCACCAACTACAGGCCTTTCTCAATCTCCTCTTCCTCACCAACTACAGGACTTTCTCAAACCTCTTCTTCCTCACCAACTACAGGCCTTTCTCAATCTCCTCTTCCTCACCAACTACAGGCCTTTCTCAATCTCCTCTTCCTCACCAACTACAGGACTTTCTCAAACCTCTTCTTCCTCACCAACCAGAGGCCTTTCTCAAACCTCTCCTTCCTCACCAACTACAGGCCTATCTCAATCTCCTCTTCCTCACCAACTACAGGCCTTTCTCAATCTCCTCTTCCTCACCAACTACAGGCCTTTCTCAATCTCCTCTTCCTCACCAACTACAGGCCTTTCTCAATCTCCTCTTCCTCACCAACTACAGGCCTTTCTCAATCTCCTCTTCCTCACCAACTACAGGACTTTCTCAAACCTCTTCTTCCTCACCAACCAGAGGCCTTTCTCAAACCTCTCCTTCCTCACCAACTACAGGCCTATCTCAATCTCCTCTTCCTCACCAACTACAGGCCTTTCTCAATCTCCTCTTCCTCACCAACTACAGGCCTTTCTCAATCTCCTCTTCCTCACCAACTACAGGCCTTTCTCAAACCTCCTCTTCCTCACCAACCAGAGGCCTTTCTCAAACCTCTCCTTCCTCACCAACTACAGGCCTATCTCAATCTCCTCTTCCTCACCAACTACAGGCCTTTCTCAATCTCCTCTTCCTCACCAACTACAGGACTTTCTCAAACCTCCTCTTCCTCACCAACCAGAGGCCTTTCTCAAACCTCTCCTTCCTCACCAACTACAGGCCTATCTCAATCTCCTCTTCCTCACCAACTACAGGCCTTTCTCAATCTCCTCTTCCTCACCAACTACAGGCCTTTCTCAAACCTCTTCTTCCTCACAAACTACAGGCCTTTCTCATCATGCTTAGTGTTCTCCATGGTCAGTCTGTCATCATGGTTAGTGTTCTCCATGGTCAGTCTGTCATCATGGTTAGTGTTCTCCATGGTCAGTCTGTCATCATGGTTAGTGTTCTCCATGGTCAGTCTGTCATCATGGTTAGTGTTCTCCATGGTCAGTCTGTCATCATGGTTAGGGTTCTCCATGGTCAGTCTGTCATCATGGTTAGTGTTCTCCATGGTCAGTCTGTCATCATGGTTAGGGTTCTCCATGGTCAGTCTGTCATCATGGTTAGTGTTCTCCATGGTCAGTCTGTCATCATGGTTAGTGTTCTCCATGGTCAGTCTGTCTCTCTCTCTCTCTATCTCTCTCTCTCTCTCTCTCTATCTCTCTCTCTGTTTCCCTGATTCTCTCCCTCTCTATCTCTCTCTCTCTCTCTCTATCTCTCTCTCTGTTTCCCTGATTCTCTCCCTCTCTCTCTCTCTCTCTCTCTCTATCTCTCTCTCTGTTTCCCTGATTCTCTCCCTCTCTCTCTCTCTCTCTCTCTCTCTCTCTCTCTATCTGATTCCCTGACTCTCTCCCTGTCTCTCTATCTGTCTCCCTGTCTCTCACCCTGTCTCTCTCTCTCCCTCTCTATTCAATTCAATTCGAGGGCTTTATTGGCATGGGAAACATGTGTTAACATTGCCAAAGCAAGTGAGGTAGATAATATATAAAGTGAAATAAACAATACAAATTAACAGTAGACATCACACATACAGAAGTTTCAAAATAATAAAGACATTACAAATGTCATATTATTTATATATATATTCATATATACAGTGTTTTAACAATGTACAAATGGTTAAAGGACACAATATAAAATAAATAAGCATAAATATGGGTTGTATTTACAATGGTGTGTGTTCTTCACTGGTTGCCCTTTTCTTGTGGAAACAGGTCACAAATCTTGCTGCTGTGATGGCACACTGTGGAATTTCACCCAGTAGATATGGGAGTTTTTCAAAATTGGATTTGTTTTCGAATTCTTTGTGGATCTGTGTAATCTGAGGGAAATATGTCTCTCTAATATGGTCATACATTGGGCAGGAGGTTAGGAAGTGCAGCTCAGTTTCCACCTCATTTTGTGGGCAATGAGCACATAGCCTGTCTTCTCTTGAGACCCATGTCTGCCTACGGCGGCCTTTCTCAATAGCAAGGCTATGCTCACTGAGTCTGTACATTTTAGGTCAGTCACAGTGGTCAGGTATTCTGCCGCTGTGTACTCTCTGTTTAGGGCCAAATAGCATTCTAGTTTGCTATGTTTTTTTGTTAATTCTTTCCAATGTGTCAAGTAATTATCTTTTTGTTTTCTCGTGATTTGGTTGGATCTAATTGTGCTGCTGTCCTGGGGCTCTGTAGGGTGTGTTTGTGTTTGTGAACAGAGCCCCAGGACCAGCTTGCTTAAGGGACTCTTCTCCAGGTTCATCTCTCTGTAGGTGATGGCTTTGTTATGGAAGGTTTGGGAATCGCTTCCTTTTAGGTGGTTATAGAATTTAACGGCTCTTTTCTGGATTTTGATAATTAGTGGGTATCGGCCTAATTCTGCTCTGCATGCATTATTTGGTGTTCTACGTTGTACACGGAGGATATTTTTGCAGAATTCTGTGTGCAGTCTCAATTTGGTGTTTGTCCCATTTTGAGAAGTCTAGGTTGGTGAGCAGACCCCAGACCTCACAACCATAAAGGGCAATGGGCTCTATGACTGATTCAAGTATTTTTAGCCAAATCCTAATTGGTATGTTGAAATGTATGTTCCTTTTGATGGCATAGAATGCCCTTCTTGCCTTGTCTCTCAGATCGTTCACAGCTTTGTGGAAGTTACCTGTGGCGCTGATGTTTAGGCCAAGGTATGTATAGTTTTTCGTGTGCTCTAGGGCAACAGTGTCTAGATGGAATTTGTATTTGTGGTCCTGGTGACTGGACCTTTTTTGGAACACCATTATTTTGGTCTTACTGAGATTTACTGTCAGGGCCCAGGTCTGACAGAGTCCGTGCATAAGATCTAAGATGTAGGCCCTCCTTGGTTGGTGACAGAAGCCCAGATCATCAACAAACAGCAGACATTTGACTTTGGATTCTTTCTCTCACTCTCTGTCTCCCTGTCTCTCTCCCTATCTCTCTCTCTCTCTCGTTCTCTCTCCCTCTCTCTCTCACTCTCTCTCTTTCTCTCTCCCTGTCTCTCTCTCTCATTCTCTCTCTCTGTCTCTTTCTCACTCTCTCTATCTGTCTCTCTTACTCTCTATCTGTCTCCCTGTCTCTCTATCTGTCTCTCTCACTCTCTATTAGTCTCTCCTTGTCTCTTTATCAGTCTCTCCCTGTCTCTCTTTCTCACTCTCTCTATCTGTCTCTCTCACTCTCTAGCTGTCTCCCTGTCTCTCTATCTGTCTCTCTCCCTCGTTCTCTCTCTGTCTCTCCTTGTCTCTTTATCTGTCTCTCCTTGTCTCTCTCTTTCTGTCTCTCCCTGTCTCTCTCCCTCTCTCTCTCTGTCTCTCCCTGTCTCTCTCCCTCTCTGTCTCTCCCTGTCTCTCCCCCTCTCTTTCTCTCTCTCTGTCTCTCCCTGTCTCTCTCTCTGTCTCTCCCTGTCTCTCTCCCTCTCTGTCTCTCTCCCTCTCTGTCTCTCTCTCTCTGTCTCTCTCTGTCTCTCCCCCTCTCTGTCTCTCTCTGTCTCTCCCCCTCTCTGTCTCTCTCTCTGTTATTTACTGTAGGATCCTTTGAGTTTTTACATGTTCTAAATACCTGCCCAATGCTGTGTCTCGGTGGTGTGTGTTTAACATGCATTTATAGTTGTATGAACGTGTGTGAATGCTTGTGAATGCATGTGAATGTGTGCAGGATCACATGTACTCCTTATTAAACAT
The DNA here is from genome assembly GCF_036934945.1 of Oncorhynchus masou masou. NCBI lineage: Eukaryota > Metazoa > Chordata > Actinopteri > Salmoniformes > Salmonidae > Oncorhynchus > Oncorhynchus masou. The sequence continues at coordinate 8,515 of NW_027014344.1, read as the reverse complement.
AGCTAAAATCGCAAGGGGGTGTGGTCTGCCCAACGCATCACCGGGGGCAACTGCTCGGCCCACAACCGTATGGCTCTCCAGAGGGTAGTGAGGTCTGCCCAACGCATCACTGGGGGCACACTGCCTGCCCTCCAGGACACCTACACCACCCGATGTCACAGGAAGGCCAAAAAGATCATCAAGGACAACAACCACTCGAGCCACTGCCTGTTCACCCCACTGTCATCAAGAAGGCGAGGTCAGTACAAATGCATCAAAGCAGGGACCGAGAGACTGAAAGACAGCTTCTATCTCAAGGCCATCAGACTGTTAATAACCATCACTAGCAGGCCTCCACCCGGTTACTCAACCCTGCACCTTAGAGGCTGCTGCCCCATATACAAAGACATGGAATCACTGGTCACTTTAATAATGGAACACTGGTCACTTTAATAATGGAACACTGGTCACTTTAATAATGGAACACTGGTCACTTTAATAATGGAACACTGGTTATTTTAATAATGGAACACTGGTCATTTTAATAATGGAACACTGGTCACTTTAATAATGGGAACACTGGTCACTTTAATAATGGAACAATGGTCACTATAATAATAGAACACTGGTCACTTTAATAATGGAACACTGGTCACTTTAATAATGGAACACTGGTCACTTTAATAAAGGAACACTGGTCACTTTAATAATGGAACACTGGTCACTTTAATAATGGGAACACTGGTCACTTTAATAATGGAACACTGGTCACTTTAATAATGGAACACTGGTCACTTTAATAATGGAACACTGGCCCCTTTAATAATGGAACACTGGCCCCTTTAATAATGGAACACTGGCCCTTTTAATAATGGAACACTGGCCCCTTTAATAAAGGAACACTGGCCCCTTTAATAATGGAACACTGGCCCCTTTAATAATGGAACACTGGCCCCTTTAATAATGGAACACTGGCCCCTTTAATAATGGAACACTGGTCACTTTAATAATGGAACACTGGCCCCTTTAATAATGGAACACTGGTCTCTTTAATAATGGAACACTGGTCACTTTAATAATGGAACACTGGCCCCTTTAATAATGGAACACTGGCCCCTTTAATAATGGAACACTGGTCACTTTAATAATGGAACACTGGCCCCTTTAATAATGGAACACTGGTCACTTTAATAATGGAACACTGGCCCCTTTAATAATGGAACACTGGCCCCTTTAATAATGGAACACTGGTCACTTTAATAATGGAACACTGGCCCCTTTAATAATGGAACACTGGTCACTTTAATAATGGAACACTGGCCCCTTTAATAGTGGAACACTGGCCCCTTTAATAATGGAACACTAGTCACTTTAATAATGGAACACTGGCCCCTTTAATAATGGAACACTGGTCACTTTAATAATGGAACACTGGCCCCTTTAATAATGGAACACTGGCCCCTTTAATAATGGAACACTGGTCACTTTAATAATGGAACACTGGCCCCTTTAATAATGGAACACTGGTCACTTTAATAATGGAACACTGGCCCCTTTAATAATGGAACACTGGCCCCTTTAATAATGGAACACTGGTCACTTTAATAATGGAACACTGGCCACTTTAATAATGGAACACTGGTCACTTTAATAATGGAACACTGGCCCCTTTAATAATGGAACACTGGCCCCTTTAATAATGGAACACTGGTCACTTTAATAATGGAACACTGGCCCCTTTAATAATGGAACACTGGTCACTTTAATAATGGAACACTGGCCCCTTTAATAATGGAACACTGGCCCCTTTAATAATGGAACACTGGTCACTTTAATAATGGAACACTGGCCCCTTTAATAATGGAACACTGGTCACTTTAATAATGGAACACTGGCCCCTTTAATAATGGAACACTGGCCCCTTTAATAATGGAACACTGGTCACTTTATTAATGGAACACTGGCCCCTTTAATAATGGAACACTGGTCACTTTAATAATGGAACACTGGCCCCTTTAATAATGGAACACTGGCCCCTTTAATAATGGAACACTGGGCATCGTATTAATAATGTTTACATACTGCTTTACTCATTTCATATGTATATACTGTATTATATTCTACTGTATTTTTGTCAATGCCTCTCAGACATTGCACATCATAATATATATGTATTTCTTTATTCCATTCTTTTACTTTTAGATGTGTCTGTATTGTTGTGAATTGTTAGATACTACTGCACTGTTGGAGCTAGGAACACAAGCATTTCACTACACCCGCAATAACATCTGCTAAAAATGTGTATGTGACCAATAAAATTAGATCTGATTTGATCTGATCTGCTCCCTCGCTGTGGGGCTCTGTGCTCCTATTAAAGTGCCGGAATGTAACGGTCGATCTAACTTGTTCACGAAGAAAGTCTTCATTCCGTAGCTGTGTGATTTCACAACGTGTTGCAGAGTTAGGGTCTCTCTCACATACTGTAATATACTGCCAGAGGCTTACAGCACATTGCCTTTGGTGCCCTTCTAGGGGGAAATTCATTCCAGACATACATTGGGAATGCAGTTACAGGGCACTTTCCTATATTGGACTTGTAGAAGACGTGCGTTTTATTTCCTTAAACACTTACACACAATGGTTGTTAAAAAAAAATGTGCGCAGACAAATTCATTAAAAACAATCCATTGTGTAGCATTATGTACGTAAAACAACAGGACCCATAAGATGAGACTGGTGTCCCGCTGTTTCCTCATTAATACATACATGAATCACAGCTGATGTGTCAAATGTGTTAACTAAGCCTATATGTTTGTTCCAATCTGAGTTACTGAGCCTTTTTTCTGTTTGCATCTAGAGGCTGCTGTGGTGTGAGCCAAGACACTCTCTTTCTCTCAGTGTAGCCAGGTTCAGCCTGGGACATCAGTCGTTGTTTTCCTTGAAGCCCCCATTATTAGCAAAATAGTGATAATTATGCACAACACCCCCAATTGTGGCAGGTAGCCTGGTGGTTAGAGCGTTGTACCAGTAACAGAAAGGTTGCTGGATCAAATCCCCGAGCTGACAAGGTAAAAAACTGCAGTTCTACCCCTGAACAAGGCCGTTTACCCACTGTTCCCCGGGCAGTTAACCCACTGTTCCCAGGGCAGTTAACCCACTGTTCCCCGGGCAGTTAACCCACTGGTCCCCGGGCAGTTAACCCACTGTTCCCCGGGCAGTTAACCCACTGGTCCCTGGGCAGTTAACCCACAGTTCCCCAGGCAGTTAACCCACTGTTCCCCGGGCAGTTAACCCACTGTTCCCCGGGCAGTTAACCCACTGTTCCCCGGGCAGTTAACCCACTGTTCCCCGGGCAGTTAACCCACTGTTCCCCGGGCAGTTAACCCACTGTTCCCCGGGCAGTTAACCCACTGTTCCCTGGGCAGTTAACCCACTGTTCCCCGGGCAGTTAACCCACTGTTCCCTGGGCATGTCATGTCTTGTTATGTCTGTTCCTGTCCTTTCTCTTCATTCTCTCTCTCTGCTGGTCTTTTTAGGTTACCTTCTCTGTCTCTCATTCCTCAGCTGTTCTACATCTGCCCTAACTAGCTCTTTCACTCTTCCCCACCTGTTCTCTCTTCCCCCTCTGATTAGGTCTCTATTTCTCTCTCTGTTCCTGCTACTTTCAGTGTCTGATTCTTGTTTGTGTTTTTTGATGCCAGAAGCAAGCTGTCGTCTCGTTTGCTTCCACCTTGTCCTGTCCTGTCGGAGTCTGCCTGGCAGGAGCATCCTGCACTATACTAACGTTCTTTTTGTTCCGCTGACAACGTTGGAAGAGGATTTATGCCATTCCTGTATTTTCATTAAAGAACTCTGTTTTCTGTTAAAACCGCTTTTGGGTCTTCACTCAAGTTCATAACAGAAGAATCAGACCAAGAATGGACCCAGCGGCTCCGGACCCTTTTCACTCCGCCGTCGAGATCCAGGGAGCGATGATAGGCAGACACGAGGAGGAATTGTCTGCTGCTCAACATGCCGTTGAGACCCTGGCCGTCAAGTCTCCGACCTCACAAGACGGGTTCACCAACTCCACCTCGATCCGCCCACTTCCAGGGTTTCCGAGTCTCCGGGCCCAGGATCAACAACCCGCCGTGTTACTCTGGGGAGCCCACTGAGTGCCGCTCATTCCTCACTCAGTGTGATGTGGTGTTCTCTCTCCAGCCCAACACTTACTCCAGGAGCGCAGCCCGCATCGCCTACGTCATTTCTCTCCTTACCGGACGGGCGCGTGAGTGGGGCACGGCAGTCTGGGAGGCGGGGCTGAGTGTATTAACCAGTATCAGGACTTTAAGGAGGAGATGATACGGGTTTTTGACCGTTCTGTTTTTGGCGAGGAGGCTTCCAGGGCCCTGTCTTCCCTATGTCAGGGGAATAGATCCATAACGGATTATTCTATTGAGTTTCGAACTCTCGCTGCCTCTAGTGACTGGAGCAGGCCGGCTTTGCTCGCTCGTTTTCTGGAGGGTCTCCACGTCGAGGTTAAGGATGAGATCCTCTCCCGGGAGGTTCCTTCCAGTCTGGACTCCTTAATAGCTCTCGCTATTCGCATAGAGCGACGGTTTGATCTTCGTCGCCGAGCTCGTGGAAGGGAGCTCACGTTCTCCGTTGCTCCCCTCTCCACATCACTGCCACCTGCCGCATCACTGCCACCCTCCTCCGCCGGCTCGGATGCTGAGCCTATGCAGCTGGGGGTATTCGCATCTCGGCCAAGGAGAGGGAACGGAGAATCACCAATCGCCTCTGTCTCTACTGCGGCTCCGCTGGTCATTTTGTCACCTCATGTCCAGTAAAAGCCAGAGCTCATCAGTAAGAGGAGGGCTACTGGTGAGCGCAACTACTCAGGCCTCTCCTTCTGGATCACGCACTACCTTTCCGGTCCATCTCCGCTGGCCCGGTTCATCTGCTTCCTGCAGTGCCTTGATAGACTCTGGGGCGGAGGGCTGTTTTATGGAAAAGACCTGGGCTCGGGAACATGACATTCCTCTCAGACAGTTAGGGAGCCCAGGGCCTTGTTCGCTTTAGATGGTAGTTCTCTCCCCAAGATTCAGCGTGAGACGCTGCCTTTAACCCTCACTGTCTCTGGTAATCATAGCGAAACCATTTCTTTTTTAATTTTTCGTTCACCTTTTACACCTGTTGTTTTGGGTCATCCCTGGCTAGTGCGCCATAACCCTTCTATTAATTGGTCTAGTAATACTATCCTATCCTGGAATGTTTCTTGTCATGTAACCTGTTTAATGTCTGCTATCCCTCCTGTTTCCTCTGTCTCTTCTTCACAGGAGGAGCCTGGCGATTTGACAGGGGTGCCGGAGGAGTATCACGATCTGCGCACGGTGTTCAGTCGTTCCAAGGCCACTTCTCTCCCTCCACACCGGTCGTATGACTGTAGTATTGATCTCCTTCCGGGAACTACTCTCCCCGGGGTAGATTATACTCTCTGTCGGCTCCCGAACGTAAGGCTCTCGAGGATTATTTGTCGGTTTCGCTCGACGCCGGTACCATAGTCTCCTCCTCCTCCCCCGCCGGAGCGGGGTTTTTTTTGTTCAGAAGAAGGACGGGTCCCTGCGCCCATGCGTGGATTATCGAGGGCTGAATGACATAACAGTTAAGAATCGTTATCCGCTTCCTCTTATGTCTTCAGCCTTCGAGATCCTGCAGGGAGCCAGGTTTTTCACCAAATTGGACCTTCGTAACGCCTACCATCTCGTGCGCATCAGGGAGGGGGACGAGTGGAAGACGGCGTTTAACACTCCATTAGGGCACTTTGAATACCGGGTTCTTCCTTTCGGCCTCGTTAACGCTCCAGCTGTCTTTCAGGCACTAGTTAACGACGTCCTGAGAGACATGCTGAACATTTTTGTTTTCGTTTACATGGACGATATCCTGATTTTTTCTCCGTCTCTCTCGATTCATGTTCAGCACGTGCGACGCGTCCTCCAGCGCCTTTTGGAGAACTGTCTTTATGTGAAGGCTGAGAAGTGCATTTTTCATGCCGCCTCTGTCCCTTTTCTCGGTTCCGTTATTTCCGCTGAGGGCATTAAGATGGATCCCGCTAAGGTCCAGGCTGTCATTGATTGGCCCGTTCCTAAGTCACGCGTCGAGCTGCAGCGCTTTCTGGGCTTCGCTAATTTCTATCGTCGTTTCATCCGTAATTTCGGTCAGGTGGCAGCTCCCCTCACAGCCCTTACTTCTGTTAAGACGTGCTTTAAGTGGTCCGTTTCCGCCCAGGGAGCTTTTGATCTTCTTAAGAATCGTTTTACATCCGCACCTATTCTTGTTACACCTGACATCTCTAGTCAGTTTGTTGTTGAGGTTGACGCGTCAGAGGTGGGCGTGGGAGCCATTCTTTCTCAGCGCTCTCTCTCTGACGGCAAGGTCCATCCTTGCGCGTTTTTCTCTCATCGCTTATCGCCGTCAGAACGTAACTATGATGTTGGTAATGCGAACTGCTCGCCATCCGCTTAGCCCTAGGCGAATGGCGACAGTGGTTGGAGGGCGACCGTTCCTTTTGTCGTTTGGACTGACCATAGGAACCTTGAGTACATCCGTTCAGCCAAACGACTTAATGCGCGTCAGGCTCGTTGGGCTCTGTTTTTCGCTCGTTTCGAGTTTGTTATTTCTTATCGTCCGGGCTCAAAAAACACCAAGCCTGATGCTTTATCTCGTCTCTTCAGTTCTTCTGAGGTCTCCACCGACCCCGAGGGATTCTCCCTGACGGGCGTGTTGTCGGGTTGACTGTCTGGGGAATTGAGAGGCAGGTAAAGCAAGCACTCGCTCACACTCCGTCGCCGCGAGCTTGTCCTAGGAACCTTCTGTTCGTTCCCGTTCCTACTCGTCCGGCCGTTCTTCAGTGGGCCCACTCTGCCAAGTTAGCCGGCCACCCCGGCGTTCGGGGGACGCTCGCTTCCATTCGCCAGCGTTTCTGGTGGCCCACTCGGGAACGTGACGCGTCGATTTGTCGCCGCTTGTTCGGTCTGCGCGCAGACTAAATCTGGGAACTCTCCTCCTGCCGGCCGTCTCAGACCGCTTCCCATTCCCTCTCGACCGTGGTCTCACATCGCTTTAGATTTTATCACCGGACTGCCTTCATCAGCGGGGAAGACAGTTATTCTTACGGTTGTCGATAGATTCTCTAAGGCGGCTCATTTCATTCCTCTCGATAAGCTCCCCTTCTGCTAAGGAGACGGCTCAGATCATTATCGAGAATGTTTTCCGAATTCATGGCCTTCCGTCTGACGTCGTTTCCGACAGAGGTCCGCAGTTCACGTCTCAATTTTGGAGGGAGTTTTGCCGTTTGATTGGGGCTTCCGTCCAGTCTCTCGTCCGGCTTTCATCCCCAGTCCTAACGGTCAAGCCGAACGGGCCAATCAGACTGTTGGTCGCATTTTACGCAGTCTTTCTTTTCGTAACCCTGCGTCTTGGTCAGAACAGCTCCCTGGGCAGAGTACGCCCACAACTCGCTTCCCTCGTCTGCTACCGGTCTATCCCCTTTTCAGTGTAGCCTCGGGTACCAGCCTCCGCTGTTCTCATCTCAGCTCGCCGAGTCCTGCGTTCCCTCCGCTCAGGCTTTCGTCCAGCGTTGCGAGCGCACCTGGAAGGGGGTCAGGTCGGCACTTTGCCGTAATAGGGCGCAGACTGTGAGGGCCGCTAATAGCGTAGGACCAAGAGTCCTAGATATTGTTGCGGTCAGAGAGTATGGCTCTCCACTCAGAACCTTCCCCTTAAGACAGCTTCTCGCAAGTTGGCCCCGCGGTTCATTGGTCCGTTCCGTATTTCCCAGGTCATTAATCCTGTCGCAGTGCGACTTCTTCTCCCGCGCTATCTTCGTCGCGTTCACCCGGTCTTCCATGTCTCCTGTGTTAAGCCCGTTCTTCGCGCGCCCCGCTCGTCCCTCCCCCCATCCTTGTCGATGGCGCACCCATCTACAGGGTTCGTAAGATTTTGGACATGCGCCCTCGGGGCCGTGGTCATCAGTACCTAGTGGATTGGGAGGGGTACGGTCCTGAGGAGAGGAGTTGGGTTCCCTCTCGGGACGTGCTGGACCGTTCGCTGATCGATGATTTCCTCCGTTGCCGCCAGGTTTCCTCCTCGAGTGCGCCAGGAGGCGCTCGGTGAGTGGGGGGTACTGTCATGTCTTGTTATGTCTGTTCCTGTCCTTTCTCTTCATTCTCTCTCTCTGCTGGTCTTTTTAGGTTACCTTCTCTGTCTCTCATTCCTCAGCTGTTCTACATCTGCCCTAACTAGCTCTTTCACTCTTCCCCACCTGTTCTCTCTTCCCCCTCTGATTAGGTCTCTATTTCTCTCTCTGTTCCTGCTACTTTCAGTGTCTGATTCTTGTTTGTGTTTTTTGATGCCAGAAGCAAGCTGTCGTCTCGTTTGCTTCCACCTTGTCCTGTCCTGTCGGAGTCTGCCTGGCAGGAGCATCCTGCACTATACTAACGTTCTTTTTGTTCCGCTGACAACGTTGGAAGAGGATTTATGCCATTCCTGTATTTTC